>NC_056745.1:981953901-981968901 GCF_019279795.1 Protopterus annectens
AATGATACTTGACAGAGCTAGGAAATAAAGTGGGTACTGAGATAAGACTGATAAAAAATAGGAAAGGCAAGAAGATGAGGCCTTGAAAGACAGGACATGGAAATGATGGGGGTTCATTAAAACACTAATAAAGCAAGGCATTTGATTGGGTTACATAAATACACTGAGTTAAAACCACCTTGTAGCGCATAGAGTACTATGTTTGTGTTCTGAAAATGACTAAATAATAATATCATTGTTATGGTGATGAAGTGACAGGAGTCTTGGTATAACCTCATAATAGTGAGGTTCTTTTGTAAGAAACTCATACAATGGTGGTCATGTGCCCACAGAAATGACCACAAAACTGAAACATTTCATATTGTGAAAATACAATATGCTTGACTTTTGCCCTGGTACAGCTGCTTTATCACTAAAGCTCATGATATCTTGTGGTCATTAATGGCCATCTCTCACTTTAGTATTCAATTACTTCTGAAATAAAAGTACTGTTGTGTCCAGTGTAATTGGTCAGGCCTGTGCTCCTCCATCCCAGCCCTACCTGCTTTAACTTAACTTTAACTGCTTAACTTTTTAACATTGAGGTTGTGTTGCTTTCATGAAATGTTTCCAAGTTAGGATTTGGACCAACTCCAAAGGTTCTGTTCTGATTCCGGCACACTAAGCTTTCTGCAGAAAACAAGACTGATTTGTAGCATTTCTATCTCCTGTTTTCCACTGTATACTCCCATTAAATTAATAAGCATTACTTGTTTTATAACTGTGTCTGGAGCTCATGTAATGTAATTCTCTGAAGTTTGTTGTCTATGTGCCTTTTATTATATTCCTTATTAAGTTATGCTGTTTAAACTGGTATTGGTCTGCCTTGTGATTTGTGTGTTAATGTTCTGAACTTCATTTTGCCTGAAAAGTTGGATGTTCTTTTGTATCTAATAGTGTTGATGTTCAGATCTATCTTGCACCTCATCTTATCTAAGTTATATAGTCCTGTTGATCTTAATATGATTTTTATGTTTTGCTTTGTGCAGCTGATTAATTTATGAGATGCGTAGTTTACTTGGTAATTCTCTTATTGTGTCACGTTAAAATGTTTGTTTTTGTATATTTGAGCACATTGCTAAAGTGCCCTATTTACTGTTTTACACTCCTTGCAAATTCATCTGATTGCTAATTACACGCACGTCTACATCACAGTGTGTGTGACCAATGGTGACTTCAGAAACACCTTTATGTTGTACATTAGAGCATTTCCTATTGGTTTAGTAGCTAGCAGATTTCAGGCATCTGTCTTGTGATCACTTTGCTGCTATTGGCTAACTGCAGTAATAGTTTGAACAGTGGGCGTGCCTTTCTATATGTCTGAGTAGTGTGGTAGCTTAACTACAGTACTTGTAAGTATGTAGACAAGGCAAGGCATTGTTGCAGTGCTTTCTAGCTGCAATGATACGTTAAGGCAAGGCAAAAATGCATTATCGGATTGGTTTCTACAACTGCTTTCTGGTGCTTTTTTTTTTTTCCTCGATTAATACACACTCACCTTAACACCCCACTAAATCCTCGTCCTACTCCTCATCTTCATCCGTGCAAGTGAATGGACTGCTGTCTTTGCCCTTATTCATGCAATAATACTAGGCCCTCTTTCTCTGGTAACGGTTCAGCCATATTTAGAGCTGGCATCCTAGACATCTTTTCCCTGCCTACTGCTTCTACACTTTAATTGGCTAGTTATTTAATATGGACATAGATTAAGTAGTGATTTTCTGTAACTTGTATTCCATTGCATGTTAACAACGATCTTTATATTAACTATCCACTTTGCTTCTTTGGTGGCTATATAGGTTGCCTTCATATAAGGTCCTTTGGTTTGTGGTAGCATTGGTTATCGAAGCTTATTTGTTTGCATACTTGGCCCTACTTTGTGGATGTGATCCTTCTTAGTTGCTGATTATTTAATCACAGTACACCTTTTAAGGGAATCACCTGTACTACATTGCTTATTTACTAATTTGTACTTTTTTCATAAAACAGGCTGCACTGAATCGCTAATGTATCAGCATACGTATGCCATTGTTCTCGGTTTCTTTCATACACGTCCTCTGGCTTATTACTTGCCTTGATTTAGTGAGGCCATTGTAATAAGGAGTGATCTGGTTATGCTCTGAAAATGATAGGAAAATAACATTGTAGTTATTAGTGAAATCTGATTTATTCTTTGAAATTGACAAAAAGATAAGCCAGTTATGATCTCCTCTGCAATGAGACCAGATCATAACAGTTTTCAGGGCTTATAATGTAGAGGATGAAACTGGTCCTGATCATAACCAGTTTCTTAATGTAGTTGAAAACTGGATTCAGTAAATTCTCATCCATAGCTATTGAGTTGTGAATTTATTGAATACATTTCAAGAACACTAGCAAATAATTATAATTGGAGACCCAGTCATATTTATTTTTTTGTAATGCATGGAGCTTTAGCTGCCCTACTGTACTAACAATTTAGAGAAAAAGTATAGGGGTGTGAAGGGTTTTACAACTCTGAAAGTTGTAACGCACTTAGAGATGCAACCCAGTGTCCAGAAGCTGAGTGTATCACTGAGAGGCTAACCAGTTTAAAATCCGTTAAACATTTCAGCCTAACTTTTTTTGTATTTGTGATAGTGCAATGTGTTTTAAAGCTTTTAAAACTAATACTATTTCCTGGTGCTGTTCTGAGGTGGATGGTGTGTATTCTCATCATGAAACTAGAGCATAACCATTCTGGAATGTGCATAATAAAACTTGCTATTCATTCTCTGATATCAAATAGGTGCACAACAAAGTTGACTTTTTCCAAATTTCTGAGCATAACCAGTGTGTTCCAAGCCCTGCAAACATTTTTTTCTGGGGTGTGAAATGTACTGATTATGCTCCAAAATCAGCAAAAAAGTAAGCTTGCTGTACACTTTTCTGACACCAGAAAAATGCATAATACATTTTGTTATACAACCTTGGCAGTCATTATAGTCCTTTTACACTGCAACATACACATCAGCCAACCCAGAACAGTGCTCAATGTGTTTTGACAGCTTTAAAAGCTGTAAGACACTTTATGTTGCCACAGTTCTGCATGCAGCAACTTGAAGTGTCTAACAAATTTTAAAGCTGTTGGTTCATCAGAGCTACAGTTCATCTCTACCCACTGCTTGTGGGGCTGCACCAAGTATGTTACATGTTTAAGAGATGTAAAACACTCTGCCATATAGGATGACTTCTAATTTCTTTGCAATTTAATATTGTGTATCACGAATATCATTCCCACCCCTGGCCAGTAGGGTACATATCAAAACTCTCTGCTATCCTTTCACATCTCTGGATTACGGAGCCCTGTCGCTAGAGAGGCTTGCATTTGCTTTGCATTAGTAAGGAGCCTTCAGTAACATTTCACTTGTTATAGGCAACTTGCTTCCATCTGATGTCCAAACATTCAGGTATAAGGATGTCATCTACTTGAAAACATTACCCAAATACAGTTAAGGATAATGGCTAGTGGGTAACTGAACCATGGTTAACATGACTGTTAGTGTTTAACTAGTATTATTTTAACTTCTATGCTTATCAGTGATGCATTCAGTTTAACACTTCATCATTATTAGATTGTTCATTATTGATTAAATTGAGCCATAGCATAGTAAATGGTTACTGCTTTTTCCCCATCTTGTTTATACTTGTTGTTACTGTATTTAGGTAACTTGATATTTTCCGTAGCATTACAAGGCAGTGTCCTTAATATTGTGTCATCATTTTATTACTGGTAACATATGTACCTTTTTTCTTTCACATGTCCTGAGTATCTACATAATATGTCCTCTACAATACTCTTTCATCTGTTATATTATAAATCTCTGTATTTGCATATTTTCACATTGTAACCTTTATTTATATTTTTGCAAACCTGCATTGTATGTATTTCACTTTGCAACCTTTATTCTACATTTTGTATCCTATATGTATTAAATTGTTTATGGAGCTTTTCTCCCTGGGCCTCCACTGAAAATGGGCACTTCTTGGCCCAGTGGACTTCCCCGGTAATCAAACTGATAATAAATAAATAAATAAATATCTTCAAGTCTTGCTTCATGTATGTACAGTTTTTCGGCCTTGTGGCTTTGATCATAGCTGAAAGGGTTTTTGGTCCAGTTAGCCAATTAAACAAATTTTGTTTATATGTGTATATATTTGTATATATTTATTTATTTTATTTATTTCCAGAGCCCGTTTTCAGTGGAGGCCCGGGGAGAAAAGCTCCATGTTACAAAGTTTAGATACAGATACAATATAGAAAAGAAGAACAATTTACAATTATGCTTCATGCTAGAGAGCAGGTGTAATTTCTTAGGTACATATTACCTTTAGATACAGACACAATATTATTAATGAACAATTTATAGTTGCATTTCATGTTAGAGAGCAGATGTAAATTCTTGGGTACATGGTACAAATTTGATATTTACAATATGTACATGTGTGTGATAGCCTATAGAGCATAGCTAGAGAGGCTAGTAATCCTAGCTGGAGAGGGGTTTAGAGGTGGAGAGAGAATTGTAGGACTAGGTGGGGAGAATGCAGTTGCATTTTCTGTTAGAATAAAGGTAGGAATGTAACTGAGATTTAAAGTTGTCAAAGTTTGTACAGGTCCTTAGAGAGGAAGGAAGAGAATTCCATTTTTTTGCTAAGGAAAAGGATATCAGGAGTTGACCAGCAGGGTGACTGGGTTTTCGGACACAGATTAGGTTTTGGTGAGTAGATCTAAGAGTTCTCTGAGGGGTGTAAGGGAGAAGGATGTTGCATAGAGCAGGGCACTTAGAGGGTTGAAAGATTAGTTTGTGGGCTGTAGTAATTTGAAGATAGTCTAGATGATTGGAGAGCTCAAGCCAGTGTAACAAATTAAGGGTAATATAGTGATACAGTGATTCAGTGATTACAGTGATATAGGGAGGGGTTGGGGGGGGGTATTGTAGATGGTGGTGACGAAAGGGTGGATTGAGGGGAGGGGTTATTGTTCGAGAAGGTTTTGGTCAGTTCAGCTATGGAGTTAGTGAAGGAGGAGTTGAATAATTAGGCTATTTCAGGATCAGATTTGATGGTGTCAGGGCAGCGGTTGCTTTTGGTATCTGAGTTGAGAAGAGAATTAATGGAGTTCCAGAATTGTTGTGGGCTTTTAGATTGGTTAGATTGGAGTTTAATATAGTAGGACTTTTTGTCTCTGATTTGTTTTTTAGCAAGGTTGCGGAGTTGTTTATATTTAAGAAAAATTTTGATGGTATGTTTTCCAGGATTTGTCTCTTTGTAGCATAAGTTGTTTGGCATCTTTGATTAGCCAAGGGGTGGTCTTGGTTTTTACTCTTTTTGTTCTTGGTGGCGCTAGGGAGTTGAGGATGTTTAAGAAGGAGGAATTGAAAAATTCTACGGCGTTATCTAGTGGAAGGGTTTTTAGTGGGTTCCAATTTGTTTGTTTCAGGGAGTTAGAAAATGTAGTTGGGTTAAAGTTTGTGAGGTTACGTGTGTGGATGACTTGGTGTAGCTAAGGAGTGGATAGCTCGGTAGATAAATGCTGGCAAGTGGTCTCCTATAGGGTCTGGTGTGATGCCAGAGTTTTAAGATTTTATTGGGATGGGAAACTAGGATCCAGTCTAGTGTGGTACCGGGGGGTTTGTTTTATTGGGCCTGGTGATGGAGTCAGTAATTTGTGTATAGTTAAATAGAGTGATGGATATGGTGGGATTGGGGTTATTGATTTTATTCCAATCGATGTTTATGTCTCCAAGTATACAGGTCTCCTGCTTAATATTGGTTGAGGTCCAGAGGAGTAAGTCCTCCAGAGTAGCGGTGTTGTTACCAGGGGGGATATAGACAGCAATAATACAAATGCTTTTGTGGTTATTTACTTTTAGCAGGCCTGTTATAAGTTCTGCATTATTGAATGTGGGGATAGGATTTAGGGTATGGACTGATGGATAGATAGTAGGTTAGAGTAGATTAAGGCTACCCCACCATCTCTTCTGTTGAGCTGACTGTTCAACTCTTCTGTTGAGCTATATGAACTGGTGGGTTAAGTGATATCTTTGAGTAGACAGACAACAGAGCTGTGAACACAGGATGGCACAGTTCAGAGTTCACTGACTTTTTTCTCTCCTTTTAGTGACAGTTCTATAATTGGATAGCAGTGAGACTACTGAACAGTGTTCTGGGGCAGAAATGAAGATGGGGGGAATCAACCGTAATAAACGTATATAGCATCACAGACTGTCCCCCACATTAGCTACAGCATGTGGAAGCTCCACGTACTAGAAGATATTATGACTGTGCCATTGATCATAATTTCATCCTTTTTTGTGTGTACTCATGAAACAGATTTCAAGAAATGTATACCTCTCTAGCTTTGCTGCTGAGCTGATTTTCTTGAAATCCATTTCTCAGACATATGTTCATAAGTTGGTACTAGGCTATCGGCCCTAGGGCCTATACAAGCCTAACAATAACAATTCCCTGGATATTTTTTCCCAAAATATTTACTTCTCTGTCTAGCAGGGCGACTGCCATGATCCCCGGGGTGAATTTCCTATCTCCCATCCAAACATCAAGGTTCCTTTTGAAGAGAGCCAAGGAGGCACTCTGCTTGACATGTACGGGCAGTCTATTCCAGAGTATGGGGAGTCTCTGGGTCAGGAACCTGTCTCTCCAGCATGTTTTGTTCATTGTGATGACAAGCTTTAGATCCCTGGAGCGTGTGGCTCTGAGGGATTGGGATTTCTTTAAGTGGAGCATGTCCAACAGCTCAGGGTTTGACATGGCCTTGTATATTAAGCAGAGATCACCTCTGAGTAGATGATATGCTACAGAGTATAGCTGGAGTTTTTTTAGACGTAGGGCACTTAGGGGGTAAACTCGACCGCGGGGAGGACATCCTAACAAAAAGTTTATGTTTAACAAGTCAGTCATACTTTTTATATCGAATATTTTAAATATGTAAAGGATGGATGTAATGGCCTAACTTATTGGAGAGCAACAATGCTGTATTTGTAACATCCCCAGCTTCTACAATATGATTCAAAGTATGGCTGAATGTGGTATATGGACCACTTGGCTTTCCTGATCAACAAACAAAATATCGGGTAATTTAATGAGTGACAAAGAATGTTCAAACCTAGTGAATATAACTGGGAAGAATCTATAAGTGGAGGATAATGGTGGTTCTTCTTTCGGTTTTTCCCGGTTAGGTGTCGCTACAGCGGAACTCCGGTCCGCTAATGATTGGCAGTAGATTTTTACGATGCTGAGGTGCCAGCCTGATGCCCAAACTTCAACGAAGGCACGCCCATTCATGCATGTCTTTCAAATGCCACTTGACCGCGGGGAGGGCATGCAGACTCCACACAGATAAGGCGCTCCAGCCGAGAATCGAATGGGAGAACCTCTTGCTGTGAGGCGACAATGCTACCGCTGCACAACCGTGGCTTGAAATGGAGGAGAGTAAAATATGAAAATGCATAATGAAATATGAAAAGTAAAATTATAAGCAAAGTGCAGAGATTTCAGTAGTAGTAGTAAGGAGTACATCGATAAAAAGCAGAGAATTGGTACTGTTCTGCACTTGGACATATGAGCACATGAAATAGGACTAATATAAGAAGAACATAGCTGGTTCAGGTTGTATCACAGAAGCAATGCCCAAGAGTCTTCCAGTATTTATGATGCTTTTGTAAAGGCTGTTAAATGCAGATAATTTTTGTAAACCGCAAACTTGTTTGCAGATTTGCATGTTATCCTTTCATTAACTGCTGATCATTATGGGATGTAATTACATAATAGCCGAGCAGTGTACCAGGCTATGTTAACATATCTGATGCATGGTAATGCTAGATTGCTGTAGATATACATAATTCCTTGGGTGGGGACAAAGAAATCTGGTAAAGCACCTTTGCTTTATTTTGTAACAAATAGTACATGGAGTAGATAAGACTCCGTTACACTACAAAATGTTATGATTGGGTCTCACTAATCACTACCTGTTATTATGTGTTTTCAACATGGATGCCAGGATTCACTTCTCAAGCTTCATGCTCAAGGTGGATTTCTTGGCATCCATTTCCTTAATACATAATAACGTGGTTATGATCAGAAACTCCATCCATCCTCAACCCCTTTTCCCTTTTTTTTTTGCACATGGGGTTGGGGTGTCACTTCAAACAGTAACAATCATCTCAAGCCAAGGTTTACACCAGCAGGTGGCTAGCCGTGCCATAATTCATTTGTTACACTACACTCACTCACTCACTCGCCTACAGCCAATTTAGAGTGTCCAGTCCACCTACTGCATGGCTTTGAAGTGTGGCAAGAAACCCACGTGACCACAGGGAGATATAATGTAACCCAATAAAATGACAGTGTGATGGTTATATTACTGATGAAAAGTGAAAACAGAACTGGCCCTAAACAGATTCCTGTGGGATGCCTAATGTAAAGTCTCCTACACTAGATAGTTGGTTGCTAGATTGGACTTTTACCAAAACTAAATAGATGTGGTTTGTTGGTAGTCCATATGTATACTTCTTGTTAAGGTCAGTGTATGGACTTTGCTTGTTCCTTTCTTTTATCTGAGCTGATCCAAGAAGATTTTTTTATCTTTTTTTTTTCCTGTTACCAGAAATGTAGTTGTTATGGAATTGACTGGGAACACAGTAGGAAAGTGGCACAGCGGATAGCATTGTTGCCTCACAGCAAGAGGTTCCGTTGTCTGGTTTTGCCTGGGGTGCATTCTCTGTGGAGTCTACATGTCTTCCCTGTATTCACGTGGGTTTCCTGTGGGTGCTGCAGGATTTCCTTCCACATTCCACAGATATGCAGTAGGTGGATTGGACATACTAAATTGACCATAGGTATGAGTCTGCAAATGAGTATGGTGAGGAAGAACTACCACGGCAGGGCTAGCCACCCAGTGATGTAGACATTGGCACTAGATTATTGTCACTGTTGAAGTAACACCCCGACCCCATGTGCAAAACTGGGAGAAAGGAGGTGTATATGGATGTATGGATTAATATATCTAGGGCTTTCACACGGTCTTTCTGTTGATCAAGCAAGGTCCAGTGAATGGAATTAATCTCAGCATGTGTTAGATCTTCCTCAGCTTTAGAGATGGCTCTTATCACTATGAGGATGCCTTTTTAATAAGAAAATCACAGTGTTCACCTGACAGTGCTGTAAAACATTTGAATCTCAGAGCAAATTTTGTAGTCACTTATTCTACTTGTGTACTTTGTCCTGTTTTTCCATTGTTTTGGTCCCTGTAGAGAGTAATTATATTAGGTTATTTAGGCAGAAATTGAATTATTTCTTATAGTTTTTCTCTAAAGATTTGGTGGTGGTGTATACCCAGTAGTAGCTGTGTTGTTATTGTATTTTGGGCTGTTGTCTGAAACACACTAACAGGTGTTCAGGTTTTGCTAACTCCATGAATAAGTCAAATTAAAAATAAGGCTCACTTTCTGCTGACTGTTTGCTCCTTCCGCATTTGTAAGGAAGCCATTGTCTGTGCTGGTAGCGCCATTTTTTAAAGGCATTTTATGTTCTTGAGCCATTCTTAATTGTAATATTTTGAGGCACCCGTTCCTTATTAGTTGTGTTCTGTGATGTAAGCAGGTTGTCTCAGTTTAGACCATATTGTTTATGGAAGCATTCAGCCATAACTAAGACCATTAGCAGATTATTAATTCAATGCACGTTGACTTCAAAGTAGAAATATAAAAATCTTCCAGATTTAATTATTGCTTTTAACAATGTAGAAATATATATTATGACACCAAAATAAAAAAAAGTACTATATACATATATATTTATCAACAGGACTAGTGAGTAATTCCTAATGAACCTTTAACAGCTGCAACCTTGGTTATAAGCAGAGGCTACTCATGCAACAATTTAAACTGGTGCAGAGGTACTGTAGCATAAAATCATGTTATTAGCACTGTGTTATTAGTTCTTGGTGCACAGAAGCTATGGTCCTCAGATCTTCTCCACTGCCCATAATACTCTGATTAGCAGCAGGTGATTCATACCTTCTGCACTAACCAGTTTGAAATATAAAGTGTGCACAGAAATCGCTGAGCAACTCACTAGGCGAAGCACGGGATCAAGAGCATATAGGGAAGACATTGTGCTGCCCTAGGCTATGGGCCTATATCATTTACAGTGAAGAAATAGGCTTTACACTGGCCACCAACCAGATAAGAGTTTCATGCCTAGCTTCCAAGACCCTTTCACAAGTACACACACACATGCGTGCACACATACACAAACACGAACATGCACACTCCTTTCCAGGGAAGGCTTGTAATAGTTCCCAAATACTGTATCTGCCATGGCCCAGGGTAGAGCACTGCCACCACTCTAGATTAGATTACGTGACTGGAGAACGCCACTTAATGTTCCACTCTTGAAAAATAAATCGGGAACTATAACCGTAAATGGTAATGTGTGTAGGCATAGTCTGGCCATTCAGAAACAGATACCATGATACCATAGTCAACATTCCTCTATGTACCTTCTTATCAATTAATAAATCAGCCGCAGGTTTATAATGACAAGTAAAATAAATAAACAATAATTCACTTCAATGAGAAGTTGGACATTTAGTAGTCAAGTTTGCAGAGAAATATATAATTGCTCAGGGAAAATAACATGTCTGAGCAGCTAGACTGCTTATAAAAAGAATCTGTTTATCGTAATTATAGCTAAATATTCTTTGATGCATTTTTGTACTTTGTACAGAAAAATAAGCACCAGTGTTATGTATCTCTTCAATCACATGTGCTCTTTGTTACCTCATAAAAAGAATTCTAAAACTTAAAATGTTTATGTGCAACTGACGTATTTCTGATAAGACAATGGCAGATATGTGCACAAATACTGCAGGTATAAACATTGTACAGTTTGTGTAGAAAACCATGGATTATGATAATACATATTTTAGCAAACCTTCAGAGGAAAACAATAGCATTAGTTACAGCAGTAGAATGTAAGAATATTTATTTATTTACATTTGTTAACCGGGTAGTGTGCGACTGGGTTAGTAGCCCGTTTTCAGTAGAGACCCAGGTAGAAAAGCTCCAGACAAATTAACAATTACAGCAATTACAAGCAAAAGCAATTACTAAGAATGCAATAGTTAATAAGGTACAATACAACAGTACAGTAGTTAATAAGTCGCTGAACAATAGTACAGTAATCAAGGACGCTATACAAAAACAAATATTTCTAGACAACACAATTGTTAAAGAACTTCAGTGTGATACCAGACAAACTACTGCACTTGAGATAAAGGTATTTACAATGGCAGTGGTTGCTAAACCATCTTAAGTTCAGTACAAACACTTTTTTAATCAAGGGCTAGTCATTTCAGATTTTTTTATTTTAGTGTAGCAGAGTTGTGCTTGCCCTTTCAGGTTGGGCAATAATTCCCCATTAACATGCACCCTGTCTTGTATTACTGCTTGCCAACTGTATAATTGGACCAATAACAGAGAATACTTGATCCTCTGATACCAGTTTATGTTTAAGTACAATAGCCTGTGCAATGTATGTGTAAACATTTGATTCAGGAAGTAGTTGGTACTACACATTAAAGGAAATGCTATACTAACATGATTTATTCTGTTTTCCTGTTTGCATACTTATCCAGTATAACAATTTTCAATGGATATACTTATTTATTTACAGTGAATATGCAAAGTAAACATATTTACTGCCTGCATGGATTATTGTTGAACTATTGTCTTGAAGAGTCTTTGTCAGTGTATTAGGGGAGTGTTCCTTGCCAAGTTAAAAAGTTTTGGGCATGATTAAAATTATTGACTTGTAAGTGCTCTTGATTGACAGGTGTCCATATTTCTGATAACTGAAAAGATGCATATAGTACGACAAATGTAATCAGCAACAAAAGCAGAAATAAACTACCAAGTAATAAATATTTAAATCTATGGATTAGTAATAGATAATAATGCATAATGTGTACAGATATGTACACATGTTAATATTCCAGCAAGAAGAATAAATATTTCTATAGTAATGTGCTTAATTCATAGCACTTCAATTCAGATAAAGCTTATGCTACGAAACAATAACATAGTTATACTTTGCTGTTTTGGGGGGCTACAAGCCCCTTTCAGTTGTACCTTTTCCCTTTATTCCCAATAGCACAATCATTTCCCATGCAAGAAGTTATTGCAGTAGCTATCCACATGACTGAAAACTGCAGTTATAGTCATAATTGTTGTTTTCCCATTTTTGGATAACTCTCCAATGCAGATATTTATTAATTTCTGCTACATTATTATTTGAGACTTTCCCTAGTAAGTAGCAATGTGCAAAAACAACAAGTTGTTGGGGTGTAGAGGGACTTAAGTCTTGAATATTTTCAAATGTGGTAGCTGTTATTTTTTATATCTCAGTGTGTGTCACCTTTAGGTGGTTATTTTTGGCAGTGGTAAAGGCATTGTTTATGTAGTGCATCATTTCTTGTTCCTGTTTTTTCTTATCTTCCTCAAAGCTGAAGATCATATTAATGTGTAAATAGTTAATGCTGAAGTAAGTAGCGGTTTATTAATTATGGACTCGTACGCACCTCTGAGTATCTACAGAAATGCTATAAGTATAAATTGTTGAGTGATGTGGATTCCCACTAATACATAGAGTCTCTAACCCTAGAATCATATGACTGTGTCCATTCTAGACAAAGTGTATGAGATCAGCTGTGCATATTTGGTATGTAGTACAAGAAGAGTGTTAAACATAGACCTTGCAGACAATAAGCAAGAACATGAGAGAAGGATGCATGTCTGGAAAACAGAGGTAGCCTGCATGATTTTGCTACAATCTGAGGTTATTCATAGAACAAAGCTTTCCTTCACATTTAGCTTGCTGGTGAGACAGAGTTGGGGATTTATTCAAAGGATTAATTAACCTGCTAGTGTGAATTTAACATAATGAGACTTGCAGGATCTTATATTTACTCTAGAAAATTGTTTAGCAAAATAGGCAGAGAAATTCACAAGCATTTGTAGCGCTCACTCTCTTATCTGTGGAAACTGGTGACAACATAGAAAAATGATCAGGGACAGAGACCCTAAGTTAGGAGCACCTTTTCTTTTGGCACAGTTCCCTTCAAAAATTTAAAAATGTATTATTATAGAATTTCAGTAGAAAATTTTTAAAAATGTATTATAGAATTTCAGTAGAATATGCGAAGTTGAAGTCTATAACTATAATGCCTGTTTTTGTTTAATGAGGTTAATCCTTACCACTGTGTGAATGAATCATGAATTGTATGAGGGACAGAGCAACATTTTGAGACAAAATCAGGGACATTCCTGAAAATATTGGCCAGCTGAAAAGCATGACTGCAGTGTCCACACTACAGATCTGTGCGTTGGAGCAGAATGGAGCAAACATAACGGGGTTGTTATGGATTTTATATCCGTTAGCTTTTGCTAAGCATTCGTGAAATGGGAGGAGAGTTTAGCCATGACAGGATCAGTACAGGAGCTGATTCTAACCAAACAGGGCCTCAATGTTTGCCTTTTAAAGTACAAATCGTTCACTCCCCCATTTATAATGTTGATTGATCTGACACTCCTTTCTGACTGCTTTAAAACAACCTGCACTTTGTGCATCATACAAAATTCTAGAACCATCAGTATCTCTCCTGTAAGTAAAAGTTCTAGCTATTCTACTTATTTGCCTTCAAATCTCTTTTATTTTTCTCATAAAATTCTTATGTTCGATTTGCTAAGTACTGAGTTATATTCAGAGACATCAGCAGAATGAAATATCTAGGACAGGTTTAATGGATGGTATTTGCTACTGCTGTATGGTACAAACAAGAGGGAAAAATGATGCACTGATTTATTACTTGCACAACTCATTTGGGATTGAGAGTAAATGAAATGCTGGTTTCTACAAGATTGTTTTATTTTCCAAAATATGAAGATGTTAATTTTTTCACAAAAAGTTAGATTTCAGCTGTTTCTGTCTCGTATGTGTGTGTGTGTTATTTTATATTATTAACATGAGTAGTGCATTGATATTCACAGCTGTGGTTTTATAGGCAGTGATCATATTGTTTGACACTGCTTTATCTTCAAGATAATGGCATAAAACGAGATATTTTATGGCTCTTTTTAAAGCTGTTATTTGTGGTGAAGTAGTTTATTTATGATCGGAAAATTCATCTTTTCTCTTTAGGGTCTTAGGAATCATCAATTCAGAATGCTAGTAAAAAAGCATAAGAAACATTTGTTCACTTAAATGGCCATCTCTGCTATATACTCCAACTAATGTATAATTCCCTTTCTGATTTCAACTGATATGATATGACACGTGCAACATTTGCCTTGCAGCATTAAGCTCTTTACGTTTGGATGGAATAGATGAAGAATGTGTTTGGTGTGCTTCACATAAATCACTGCTAAGCTAAATTTTATATGCACCATCTACATTAACCATTTCTGAGATTTAATAAAGTAACAATAAACTTAATCAGGAAACCTGAACCAGTCACCAATAAAACATTGATGGGCTACAAAATCCAGACCCAGCTGCTTACTGAGATAAAACTGAATGAATACACAGCAGCACTTGACTGTGTATTTCATCTTTGCCTTAAGCAAATACATGTCCTGAAATGGCCTTGTATAGGACAAAAATATCCCCTTCTACACTGTTTGTTATTGCTTAATATCACTAATTGCCTAAATATATTATATTCATTTTTATTACTCTGAGTTAAAAATCTGGTAGGTTTTCAGAATGTTTCTTTCTTCTTGAAATGCAGCACTCTACGTTCTATTCTAAGTTAAGGTGCAAACGTTTTTGCTAAATGTGTGATCTGTAATGCAAGTAAAATGTCCCAAGAAAGTTTATATTTTCTCTAATAGTACAGACTGATGCTTCATTATGCACTCCATA
>NC_056745.1:981973901-982003901 GCF_019279795.1 Protopterus annectens
GGTATTGCTTAGGAGCAAGACTTTGACATTTTGTTGATGTTTGGGCTTTTTTAAAAATTGGAAATCCCCCTTCCTTTTTAAACTCAAATATAAATATAAATAAAAATAAATAATAGTGTAATATATAATTATAATTAAATAATAAAAATATATTTAAAAAATGATGTCTTTGTTGATTAAAACCTTTGGGGGCAACCCTAAAACAGCAATGTTATTATTTCTGTTTTTTTCACATTGTTTGCAACCTTGAGGAGGTAAACAAAATCCCAAGGGTTTTTGATATTTAAAAATAAAATTTAAATGGCGAAACCCAAAACCCAAAATTAATCTTAAAATCAAAACCCACAACAAGCATTTTTATTTTGTAATTACCAAAAATTTAAAAATAAATTTTTTTGATTATTTAATTCAAAAAATAAACAAAATTGGGATTTTATGGTTTCTCCCCCATCCTTTTGTTTAAAAATTCAACAAAATGGAAAATCTCCATATTCTCATCTCGATAAAATTTTCCTGGCTTTCTTCAGTCTTTTCAAAAAGGGCCTTTTGGTTTTTAAAAAAGAGCTTCTGGTGGTTTCCTTCTGAAGCTTCTGTGAGACAGTTTAATATGTTTTGTAGTATCAGATTGTGTGTTTATGTAATTTAATGTTTTAGTTAGAGTTATGATTAATAAAGCTGCGGTGGTGCAGAGGTTAGTGTTGTCGCCTCACAGAAAGAGGTTCTCCCGTTCGATTCTCGGCTGGAGCGCCTTCTGTGTGGAGTCTGCATGTCCTCCCCATGGTCGAGTGATGTTAAAGACATGCAGGTAGGTGCGAGCGTGAATGGGTGTGCCTTCGTTGAAGATTGGGCATCAGGCTGGCAAATCGGCACCGTAAAATCCATTGCCAATCATAAGCGGACCGGAGTGCCACTGCGGCGACCCCTAACCAGAAAAGCAGAAAGACCTGCACAGTCATAGTTATGATTAAATGTATTAGTTTCTTAATTTAGTTATGTTTTTATATTATTAATATTTATAATTAGAATGAGGTATTTTGCCAGTAGTGCATTTTCTAATTGGCTAGTTACAAGTAAAGTTTAAAGGTCCAAATGAATCATGCTCTGCCCTGGTTAATAAACACACACTAATTAATACATTAGTACATTTTAGTTTTCTGTCTTTAAAATTTTTGTTCTAGTAAGAATGATTTATTTTTTCATATAAAATCTTTAGTAAGTGAAGTTATTTATTACTTCATTGGGAATGAGAATATCTGTTACAGAATATCAAAACAGACAGTATACCCAGTGTAGGTATATAGGTTTTTCAAAACTGTGTGGAAGATTTTCAATCCATATATTTCTAGTTAATCACTGTATATTAATCAGATCAGACAATAGTAGTAGAAGTAGTGAATGTAAACTCGTCTTAAGTCAAAACAAAACAGAAATATAATAGCAAAGAATTCAGAGCTAGAGGCTAGATGTTTAGTTTTGGTACCCTCCACAGAAAAATGTTGGTTAAATGTCAGGTTCCATTTGAAATAGAAAAAATAAATGATGTAAACTCCAGGGCTTACCTGGTTGGTCAGAGAAAACTAGAATATACAATACTAACGTGGATACCATGGGAAGAAACACAAACCTCTGCTTGTCTGTCTTTGAATGGACTTGTAGTCAGTTAGATTTGTTTTAGTACCTTTTCACTTGCAGCTAACTAAAGTGGGTTTTCACATTAAGAAAACTGGGACTGCAAAAAAGTAATATACATATATATGCTGTTTTCTGCAAAAAAAAAAAAAAAAAAATCTTGTTTTCCCGCCTTACTGAACTAGAATAGTCCAGTCTTCAGAGTTTGCTGATCTCTGGGCTTTGGCTTGGTTCCTGTGCTATTCCATATCCTTATTTGGATAAAGGGAAACTTCTTTGTTCACCAGTGGGAGTGGGGAGCACTGAGCAGCCTATTTGTCCCTAGAGCAGTGGTTCCAGCCAGAAACTTGTAGTCTATTGGCCATTTTGGGTCAATTCCTAGCTCTTTTCAACCCCCTGCTATAAAGCCCGCTTTAGCGCGGAGTTGCCCATAGAGCACCATCGGGCAGCACCGGTTAAACAAGGTTAAACTATTTCTGGCTCCGTAAAGTCTGCTCTTCAATTTTTCCCTTAGAACTTCTCTACTTGCAATCTAAACAGTCTATTCTCTATCTCAAAAGCTCAGCACTTGCTCCTAAAGCATTTTTATATAGGTAAAGTACTTGTATACTAAACAAAGTACTACATTAGCCTAGAATCCCCTTGAGTACCCATTTCCCTATAGGTCCCTTCTGACTCAGTTACACAGCAAACTTTTACACTTTTTCTAGCATGTCGAAGGGTCAGTTGCTAGCGTCCTCTCCTGTTCAGCTGGTGAATCTGGGCATCCTGAGGCAATGTTACAATTGCCTCATGTACAGACAACCCACTCCTTCTCCCACAAAACACAAATACATGTGAGAGATGCAACTATATAGCCAAACTGGAGGCTGAGCTCTCTCAACTCAGGACTGGCAAGACCAGACAGGAGGAGAAGGAAACCACGCACACCACAAACCCAGTTTCACATAGAACTATCACAACTGCAAAACAAACACATAAACACACAAAGACATACTCGGAGGCACTGATCAAAAATCTACCAAAACTACAGAGGCCTTCAAAGCAGACACCCAAGCAACTGCCACCTCAAGACATAAGACATGCAACACATAGTTCTCAAAGTCAGTGTGCTATAGTCAGACACACTGACGTCCCACTCACCAGACTGAACAAGGTAAAGATCACAGTAAGCTGCCTGTCGGGCGCTAGAATCTGCCACATAACACAAGCACTCAGGTCACTCCACAGCAAGTACAAGTATGACTCAGTCATTGTCCATGCCGGTGTGAACGACCTGAGACGTACCTCCCTGGACTACATGAAAAGAGACATAGAGGAGCTCTCAGATTATGTAGCCCAGGCCGGTATGACCCTGACCCTGAGCAGTATCCTACCCTCACCAAGAATGATGCCACAATACAGAGACAAAATGATCAGCTTTAATAATTGGCTTAATTACTGGTGTCATTCTAAGGGGATCCAATGTCTGTCTGCCTGGGATGACATGCTTGACAAGCCACGCTGCCAAGGGACGGCTTGCACCTGTCACCCCTGGGCTTCCGGATATTGGCAAAGGCTCTTGCCACCTCATAGTGCCTTTTTTAGGCAAGGCTCAAATGATAAACCTACCGCCCTAGAAAACAAAAATGGAGAAAAACTAAGGGTAATACTGCTCAATGCCAGAAGTCTAAACCTCAAGATGCACGCCCTCGAAGCCCACCTCAGTATGGAGAACATCGATGTCTGTGCTGTGACTGAAACCTGGTTCAAGGCTCCTGAGAGCACCCCAGCACTATCAGGTTATACCTCATATCATGCGTTCCGGCCCCAAAATCCGGACCGAACCACAAAAGGAGGGGGAGTGAAAGACACACAGATAATCCCACCAGGGTATGATATACTAAGAGCAGACCGAATAACTCGTAAAGGTGGCGGTGTAGCCATACTCTACAAAAATACATTACAAATCTCCCTTGCCTCTCCACAACCCCTCCTAACAAACAATGCCGAAATTCTACTTGTAAAACTTCAACCAAACAAACATAAAAGCATAAATATAGCATGTATTTACATCCCCCCAGGCAACAATAATAACAAAACCTTAGAGGACTTTCTCCACTGGTTAACTCAAACTCACCCCCAGGAATCCATAGTGTTAGGTGACTTCAACATCGATTGGAATTCCTTCTCATCTAGCTCCCCATCTAGCAGCATAAATCTACATGGCTTTTCTCAGCTCCTATCCACTCCTACCAGACTAGGTAAACCCCAAAACAAAGACCGCATCCTGGACTGGATCCTTACTAATAAAGATCCTGACCAGTACTCAGCAGGTACTCACCCAGAGGACATGAGTGATCACTTACTCACCTATGTTATCAAATTCAAGAAAATCACCCCCTTCTTACAACCATAAAAAAATCAGGAACAATAATAAATTCAACGCCTCCATTTTTCAAACTGAACTTAAAGCCCACAACTGGACAATACTCAAGTCTCTTCCTCTTGGAGGCAGTTATCTACTTCAACACCACCTTCCTCAAGATTCTAGATTCCCATGCTCCAATACGGTCCATTAGAACTAAAACCAAAACCGCACCATGACTCTCTAAGGAAACAAAATCCAAAATCCTATCTAGAAACAAGATGTGGGTCACATGGCGTACCTCTAAAGACCCACACTCCCACCAAACCTTCCGGCAACTTAGAAATGAAACTAAAAGAATGATCTTAAATGATAAAAAAAACTTCTTCCTCCACCTCCAACGCAAACACCTTAATAATCCACAAAAATTCTGGGCAGGCTTAAACAAGCTCCTGCACCCAGGCCAGGCAACCACCCCCACTCCAACAACTTGCAAACAGTGCCCTGTAAACATTGCTAACGCATTCAATAGTTTCTTCACAGAAACTATACAATCCCTGGCCACACAATTCAAACAAACAACCAGCCCACTGGCCACACAATTCAAACAAACAACCAGCCCACTCCACTACCCATGCCAGCAGAATACTGCAACTACATCAGATCATCTATTTACCTTCGATCCAGTACCCATATCCTCTATAACATCTCTTCTTAAAAAACTAAAACCCACTAAGCTAGCAGCTGACCTTCTCCCAGCTGAGTTTCTGCAAAAAGCAGCTGAGGCCATTTCCTATCCCGTCTCCATAATCATAAACCGTACCTTGTCAGAAGCCTTCATCCCCTCCATATGGAAAATGTCCCACATTATTCCTCTCCATAAAGGTGGCAGCTCACTAGAGCTAACCAACTACAGACCTATAGCTATACTCTCACCCCTGGCCAAAATTATGGAAAAGTGTGTCCACAAACAACTGATGGCACACCTCACCAAAAATAAAATTCTAGCCAACTCCCAACATGGCTTCAGGCCAAATCACAGTACCACATCAGCCCTACTATCCTTTTCTAATACCATCAATAACTTCAGAAACACTATCATCTGCTCTTTTCTTAGACCTCTCCAAGGCCTTTGATATGGTGAACCACATTCAACTCCTCCATACATTAAAAAAACTATCACTCAGCAATTCCACGCTGAAATGGTTCCAATCCTACCTGTCCAATAGGCAACAGGCTGTTCTATGGCCGGACAATTTATCCACATGCCTACCTGTTACACTTGGAGTTCCCCAAGGATCTATTCTTGGCCCTCTTCTCTTCACCATCTTTGTTAATGACCTGCCCACATCACCCCCCATGCCACATGCATTCAATATGCAGATGATTCGACTATCATCAGCACTGCCTCCAACCTGGCAGACCTCACTGCTTCAACCCAAGACACCTTCAACCTAATAGAAAAATGGTTCTCAAGTCGTCAACTAGTTCTCAACCCCAACAAA
The DNA here is from genome assembly GCF_019279795.1 of Protopterus annectens. Lineage (NCBI taxonomy): Eukaryota > Metazoa > Chordata > Ceratodontiformes > Protopteridae > Protopterus > Protopterus annectens. The sequence goes on from NC_056745.1 coordinate 981,979,383, forward strand.
ACAAAACTACTTACTTTCTCACCCACTAACAAGACTCTTCCCCCCACCTTCTCTATTACATCCTCCAATGGAATCACTATATCACCAGAAGCTCACACAAAGCTATTAGGTGTTACCATTGATAACTCCCTTAAATTTGACACCCATTTCAATCTAACCATCAAAACCGTCAATAAAAAGCTTGGCTCTCTCTATAAAGTAAAACACTTTCTCACTCCTCACGCTAAAATTACAATTGCCAGCACACACCTACTATCAACACTTTTCTATGCCTCCCCCATTTTACAAACCTAAACAAGACAACTCTTAACAAACTTGCTTCTTGTTACAATCACATAGCTAGATTTGCCACAAATTCCACCTTTAGAACGCACCACTGCACTAATTTGAAGCAACTAGGGTGGTTAGAGTTTTCCAGCCAACTCCATTTCAACCAACTCAAAATGGCTCACCAGATACTGTATCACCCAGAGAAAACACCAGCTCTGAAAAACATCATTCACTCCTATATTTACCTGCAATCTTTACGCTCCTCCAATAAGATCTTAGCTCAAACTACCAAAGCCAAAAATTCTGCTGGGGATTCTCTATTCTCAAACTTTGTAGGTAAAATGTGGAACTCCCTACCAACCATGATCACCTCAGAACCTTCACTCCTACAATTCAAAAAAAAGCTTAAACCCCATCTCAATACTCTCTGGCAATGTCCCTGTTCCAAACCTGATTAACCACTATCATTTACCCTTCTCTTACCTCACTATCCTTAACCGCTTTTTAACAAGGTGCCTCGCCTTTGTAACTGACCTATGTTTTTTTTTATATGCTGCTGTTATTTTTTTCCCAAGATGTGATGTATCTTTATATTGTATTTAGAACTCAACTATCTTCCTTTTTTGCATTAACAATGTTCATATGTCTGTTATGTACCTGGAGCTTTTCTCCCCGGGCCTCCGCTGAAAATGGACATGTATCCAGTCGGACTCTCCCGGTTAACAAATGTAAAATAAATAAATAAATAAATAAATAAATAAATATTCATAAAGGATACCCACACCTCCAGGTTAGTTGCAACGCACGAAGCATCGGAGACCATCCAGGTGCAATTAACCATAGGTAAAACTGCCCTACAGTTTGTAACATGCTACAGACCACCTTCTCAAACTCAGGAAACTCACACAGCCTTCCTGAAGACACTGGAGAGTATGAATGTCTCTCCAAACACCATCATATTGGGTGACTTCAACTACCCAAACATAGACTGGGAACATTACTCAAGCCCCAACACCCTAGCCCAAAGGTTCCTTGAGTTCATAAACTCAAATGCTATGGAACAACTAGTCACCATTCCCACAAGAGGAGAAAATATACTAGACCTGATCATCACAAACATGGGGACAAAATGCTCCACACCGGAAGTATATCCCTCATTGGTGAGATCAGACCATAAATTAATCTCACTGGAGATCCACATCCCACCCCCACCCCAGCAAAAGACCACAGTGAAGAACTTCTCAAAAGCAAACTTCACACTTCTTAAGACTGGAGTGGTATCCTTCAAGGCCCCGAGCCAGTGGAAACCACAACCCACGCTGCTGAAACCCTTACAAATGCCTTCTACGAGCACCTCCAGGAATGTATGGATCAAGCAATCCCTAATAAAATCAAGACCCTTTCCACCAAAGGCAGGCGCCCGGTCTGGTGGACTCCAGCCATAAACAAACTCTACAACAAGAGGAGAAAGCTACTACATGACAGAGCAAAATCCCTAAATGGGAAGGCATCTCTGATCAATACTAGCAAAAACTACGATCACTCATAAAATCATCCAAGGCCAACTTTGAGAGAAAAATCGCTAATGACACAAAAGACAATCATAAAGCCTTCTTTAGCTATGTTAGAAACCTGGGTGGAAACTCCCAGATATGCTCAGAATTAGTCCAAAATGATAAAAATCACTGAACCCACAGACATTGCCAACATACTGGCAGACAGGTTCAGTGCAAATTTCTCCCCTCCCTCCCCCCCAAAAGGAGAAATATCTATACCACCAGAGTCTAGCCTCCCAAGCATCTCAGATGCCCAGGTGAGAGCTGCTCTCTCTAAAGCAAAAAACACAGCATCAATGGGACCGGACGGTGTCCCCAGCTGTGTGCTACACAAACTCAATGAGGAACTAAACCCACACATAAGGCTGCTGTTTAATCTTAGCCTTACTACAGGATACGTACCCAAAGAATGGCGTACGGCAACTGTGGTCCCACTCCACAAAGGCGGTGCTTCTACGGACCCTGGAAATTACCGCCCCATAAGCTTGACGAGCCTTGTCTGCAAAGCTATGGAGAGGATCATAATGGAACTCATAAATAAAGACATTGGGGACCTACAGACACTGGATCCTACCCAATTTGGCTTTGTCAAGGGCAGATCCTGCCTCTTGAACTTGGTCGACGTTTTCGAAACAGTCACTAAGGCCATTGATGAGGGTAAAGGCAGTTCACACAGCCTACCTTGACCTAGCAAAAGCGTTCGACACAATACCCCACTCGGGCATCATAGAAAAGCTCACCAGCTTAGATGTAAACCCATATGTCACAAGATGGGTTGCAAACTGGCTCAAGGACAGAACACACAGGGTTAGAGTAGCTGGTGCCATGTCAGACTCTAAGCCGGTCACGAGCGGTGTCCCACAGGGCTCAGTCCTGGGCCCCCTCTTGTTCGGCATTTATTTTTCTGAAGTGCAGGCAAACATAGGGGGATTGTGGCTGACAAAATTTGCAGATGACTGCAAACTGGGCACCATAATTGACACTCCATCAGACACAGACATCCTCCAGAAAGGTCTCATAGAAATGGATAACTGGTGCCAGAGCCATGGCCTTAAGCTAAATGCCAAAAGATGTATAGTCATACCCTTTGGGAAAAACAAGCTAACCCTAATTACCACATAGGTGGTAATCCATTAAACACGGAAGAAGTTATCAGGGACCTGGGGACCCAAGTTGACAGTAACCTCTCTTTTGACACTCACATTGCCAAAGTGGTTAGGAAGACCTTCTACATTGCCCACCTGATCATGAAGGGATTCACATCCAGATCAGGAGAGGTCATTGTACCCCTGTACTCTTCACTTATCAGACCAATGATTGAGTACAATGCCCCATTCGGAATGTACCTTACCCGACACCTGCAGCAATTGGAAAGACCCCAAAAGTTCCTCACCAAAAGGATAAAGGGACTCAAACATATGTCATACGATGCCCAACTGAAGAAACTCCATCTCTATTCAGTCGCATACCGTCTGCTCAGAGGTGATCTGTGCCTGACATACAAGGCCATGTCCAACCCGGTATTAATGGACATGCTCCACCTCAAAAAATCCAAATCCACCAGAGCCACGAGAGCAAGAGACTTAAACCTCAACACAGATATAAATAGGACGTGCTGGAGGGAAAGATTCATCACCCAGAGACTCCCTACACTATGGAACAGAATCCCAGTCCATGTGAGGTAGAGCCCCTCACTGACTCTGTTCAAGAGAAATCTTGATGAGTGGATGGGAGATCGTAGGTTTACCCCGGGAATCATCTCTGTATCACTGCTGGACAGAGGCACAGCAAACTAATGGGTATAGTATTCTCATCCTAAGGGGTGGTGAAAGCCACACACACTCTGGCTAGGCTTTTAAATGCCCTAGGGCAGATAGCCTAGTATGAACCTATGAACCTAACCTATAATAATAGAAAATATATAATTGTACAGCATTACTTAGTATTCAAAAGTAATCCAAGCAAGGCAGGCAGTCTGTTTCCAGTCAAAAATCCTTTATTAAGTACACAGACAAACTATCCAAGTAAAACATAAATAGAGGAATAATTTCCTCACAAGCTTTCTAAATATATATATACTTTTTATCAGGCATGGGAGTGGTTTATTCATAGGTTCATAGGTTCATACTAGGCTATCTGCCCTAGGGCATTTATAAGCCTAGCCAGAGTGTGTTTGGCTTTCGCCACCCATTTTAAATTAATTTTGCTATGCCCTTTTTTGAGGTTAGTATACTGTGCCTCTGTCTGACAGTGATACAGAAGTGATACCCGGCGTAAACCTACGATCTTCCATCCACTCAAGATTCCTCTTGAAGAGAGTCAATGAGGGATTCTGCCTAACCTGGACTGGGATTTTATTCCAGAGTGAAGGGAGCCTCTGGGTTATGAATCTGTCCCTCCAGCATGTCCTATTTATTTCAGTGCGGAGGTTCAAGTCGCTCGAGCGCGTAGCTCGATGGGATTTGGATTTTCTGAGATGCCTTCCCTTTTTGGGATTTTGCTCCATCATGTAGTAGCTTCCTCCTTCTATTGTATAGTTTGTTTATGGCTGGGGTCCACCAGATAGGACGTCTGCCTTTGGAGAATTGGATCTTGGTTTTATTTGGGATTGCATGATCCATGCATTCCTGAAGGTGTTTATAGAATGCGTTTATAAAGGATTCTGCGGTCTGGGCCATATTTTCCACAGACCCGGGGGCTTTGAAGGATTCCACCTCGGTTTTGAGGAGTGTGAAATTTGCTTTAGAGAAGATTTTCACTGTGGTTTTCAGGGCAGGGGGTGGAGTCGGAATGTGAATATCCAGTGAGATTAGTTTATGGTCTGATCTTACCAGTGAGGGATACACTTCTGGTCTGGAGCATAGAGTCCCCATGTTGGTGATGATCAGGTCCAGTATGTTTTCCCCTCTTGTGGGAGAGGTAACAAGTTGTTCCATAGCATTTGAGTTTATAAATTCTAGGAACCTTTGGACTAGGGTGTTGGAGCTAAAGTAATGCTCCCAGTCTATGTTTGGATAGTTGAAGTCACCCAATAATAATGGTGTTTGGAGAGACCTTCATATTTTCCAGTGTTCTCAGGAAGGCCGAGTGGGGTTCCTGGGTTTGGGAGGGTGGTTTGTAGCAGGCTATAAACTGGAAGGCAGTTTTACACACTGTTAGTTGCATATGGATAGTCTCTGATGATTCGTGCTGTGCCACCAACCTGGAGGTGTGGGTATCTTTGACGAATATTGATACTCCCCCTCCTTTTGTGGTTCGGTCCAAGTTTTGGGGCCAGAAAGCATGGTATGAGGTATAACCTGGTAGTGCTGGGGTGCTCTCGGGAGCCTTGAACCAGGTTTCTGTTACTGCACAGATATCGATGTTCTCCATGCTAAGGAGAGTTTCGAGTGCATGCATCTTGAGGTTTAGACTTACTCTTCGTTTCTTATCCCTTGTGATACCTATGAAGGTGGGTTTGTCTTTTTTGAGCCTTGCCTAAAAAAAGGCACTATGGGGGTAGCAAGAGCCTTTGCCAATATCTGAAAGCCCAGGGGTGACAGGTGCAAGCCGTCCCTAGCGAAGCATCGTTGCTTGTCGTGCATGTCATCCCAGGCTGACAGGCATTGGATCCCCTTTGAATGACACCAATACTTAAGCCAGTTGTTGAAATTGATCATCTTGTCTTCATATTGTGGCATCATTCTTGGTGAGGGTAAGATGCTGCTCAAGGTCAGGGTCATACCGGCCTGGGCTACATGCTCAGAGAGCTCCTCTATGTCTCTTTTCATGTAGTCCAGGGAGGTACGTCTCAGGTCATTCACACCAGCATGGACAATGACAGAGTCATATTTGTACTTGCCTTGGAGTGGCCTGAGTGCTTGTGTTATGTGGCAGATCCTAGTGCCCGACAGGCAGCTCACCATGACCTTCTCCTTGTTCAGCCTGCTGAGCGGGACGTCAGTGTGCCTGACGATAGAGTCACCTATTACAAGTGTATCAGGTGTGTTGTTTAGCCTTAAGGGCTGTGACTGTTCGGCACACTGGCTTTGTGAGCTATGTGTTGCACGTGTTTTGTTTTGGAGTAGCGGTTGCTTGGGTGTCTGCTTTGGAGGTCTCTGCTGCTTAGGCAGATTTTTATTTAGAGCCTCTGAGTATGTTTTTGTGTGTTTGTGTTTGGTTTGCTGTCGTGGTAGGTCTATGTGAGACTGGAATTGTAGTGAGTATGGTTTCCTTTATTGTGCTGTAAAACAAAGTTATTGGTACACATGTTAAATTCACATCCCTTCCCCCATCAGTGTGACATTCGAGCTGGTCCTGCCCTACCCAGTAGCTGTCATAATAATATGCAACCCTTATGTACTTTAAAATTTATATGGACTGAAAATCTTCCACACAGAGAAGTTTTTTACACTGTTATGTTTTTTACCCCACTACACTTTAGTGGGTTGTTTTGAGACTTCGGGGATACCACGGAGATTACTTGTTTTTTATATAAGTTATTCAGATACATTTTTATAACTGAGTTATTGCTGATTTTGTTTTTCATGATCTTCTTCTTTTGGCTGCTCCCGTTAGGGATCGCCACAGCAGGTCAACTGTTTCCATTTCTTCCTGTCCTCTGCATCTTGCTCTGTCACACCAACCACTTGCATGTCCTCTCTCACCACATCCATAAACCTTATCTTTTTAAGTATTTATTTTTTGTGTTGCTTCATGTATGTAATTTACTTGACATATTTCATTAAACACAGCTAACATCTTTTGATATTTTTGATGTGATAAACACTTTAGAAATCCCTAAAATACTCATCTGAAGATTTTTTTCTGCGACTAAGTAATGCAAGTTACATTTTTACTGCCAATTATCCATTTTATATATCATTTTGGTTTACTTGTAATTTGCTATTATTTCACAATTACCAAATCAGTGTTTTATCTTTTATATATTCTTTAGCTGATATGCAGTATTCATTCATTCATTTATTTGTTTAATTTTGTTACCATGTAGAAAGACATGACATAAGCTGTCATTTTCTTGGATTCACCAGTTAAACAGCAACATAATGCATATAGGAATAATGTCCATGTGCAAAGTGTGGTATTTTTTTAATAAACCATTTGATTCAACAGGACAAACCATGTACCCAACCAGTATAAAATATTTATTTTCATCTTCTTACCAAAGCAGTTGTTATTAATAGAGTTCTTATATGTGATTTGTTTGTTTGTTTATTTTTGCACTGTTTATAGGAAATTTAAGAGATGATTTTACTCAGTTTTGGGGCTTTCCCTATTTCCTGTTTCTTCAAAGGACACAAATGTCCAAATCAGCACAGTTGACAAGAGAGAGAGAGAGAGAGAGAGGTGGCAAACAATATTCTTATTGAATATTATACCAAAATATATTATTGTAAAAATTCATCTGGATAATATTTGTTTTCTTGTATAAAACTGTTAATAATAGGTAGTTAAACTCCAACATTCGTATGCTGTTTTAGATTTTATTTTTGTGTTAGTCTGAATGTATATTCAAGCCAACACTCTAGCTTAACAGGAAAATGTCTTAAGTAAATAAAACATCTCAACAGTGACAAAGGAAATTGCCAGCAATGTTATTTATGTCACTGCCTAGCTTTATAGCATATAGCTCTGATTGGACAGCAGCCAGTAGTAGAAACAACTATCAATACATATGCATTAGTAAGCATTCATTCACATATTCCTTTTTTCTCTGATTACGATTTCCTCCATTGCAGGATCGGGATGGCCGAAGTCTGGCCCAACACACATTGTGCAAAAGGCATAGAAACATGTCCTGAATGTTGCAGCAACCCATGATAGAAGACACATTCACAGACACTTTCTCCCATAACACAATGCCTAAGGACAGTATCGGGGATTTTCAGTTCACCGGTGGTACTACTTCGATACGTGGGTTGAAACTGGTAGACACAAGAAGGATGTGCATACACCACACAGAAGGAAACCCAGATGTGGAAAAATCAAGCATTGTGAAGCAGCAGTATAAGCTGCTACAACACATTGCTTTATCTGTGTTTCCTATTGATCATTACCATATCTTGATGCATATTACTGAGATCTACATCTATTGTTTTAGGTCGTCGTACAGAAGTATTAAAATAAATATGTCTTTAAGAGAAATATTTAACTTTATAGTCAAAGTTTTTGACCAGTAGAGCATAATGATCATTCAATCTGTATCTAACACTAACACAAAGATTGAAGACACACGACCACAGAAAAAAGTAGGTGGGCAGAAGACTTTTAGATATTTGTAACCATAGTCACATGATTCTGATGAGTACTTCTAAACTATAATTAATATACCCTTCATCTCCAAGGATCTTATACATCCATATACATGGGTCGTGTATCAGGGCATTGAGGCCTTAATAAGAAATCTTTCAGTAGCTTGTATGTGGGTTGGTTTTAAAGTTATTCATGCAAAAATGAACATGCAGTTATAGATGCCTAGAGGTGTCACTTGACCCATTCTAAACAAATGACTGCTGGTGACAATAGGGTTTAATGATTCAAACATCACTTTTCTTCAGTGTTTGTCCATAGCCTTCCTTTATCCTGTATTATAGATTATCTGCATTATTAATGGAAGGGAATTTGAAGGCTTGAAATCTGACAGAGAAAACTGTTGACATTAGCCACTCATGACTTTTTGTTTCTGTTAGTTTGTAGTACCTTTCAGCCAAAGTCCTTTCTTTCCTGTTAACCCAAACTGGGAAATTCCCAAATATCTTGTATTAAACTTGGAAAGTAGTAAATCTGTATGCCATATTCTTGTAATGAATTTGCCACTTTTTTATTTCTGTGATGCAAAACCCTAACTGTATTTAATGTCAGTTTATTTTATATTTGTAGTAAGTTTGTCTTTAATGCCAGAAATACAATGAGTTATTTTGTATATCATCTTTGAGTACCTAGGTTTTTGAATTTTAGATGCTAAACTATGGGTCTCTTTTCCTACAGCTGTATTACATTAGATTAGTTAATCAAATGTGTACCTATAAAATGTTAAATGTAGGATCTTCACTCACCAAAATTTTGGTTTTTAATTTTTTATCACCGTGATCACCACAGTGAACCATTCAGTGTAATGTTAATACAGAAATTACAAATTAGACTGGATTATTTTGCAGCAAAAGTAAATTAAGGCACCAAAGTTACACACTGGAAATCAGTCACTGTACTTTATTGCAGAAGACAAACGGTAAGCGCTTTCACAACTTAATGTTGCTTCATCAGACCACATCACCACAACTGATGCTTGGTTAAATACTAGGACAATTAGTATGACATCACAATTTAAAGAGATATTACTCCACTAACATAAGAACATATATAGATATCCATTAAAAAATGCATAAAATATATAGAAAGGTGTGTATTTACACACAATATTTAAAAAAGGGGGAATGTCATCCCTGATGGTTATTAAAATATACATATACACACACATTTTTTGTGCACATATAACCATAATAGTACAATAAAAAATATATAAAAAACTCATATTTAGTGTTTAAGGCGCCTTGCCTTAAGGTAAGGAACTAATGAGGTGCAGCCATTCAAACCAGGATATCTATCTGCTTGTAATTTAGTGATCCATTGTTGTTCTAATTCTTCAGTGTGGTTTTCTACATCACCACCTCTGTTTGTCCTTACTATTTGTTGTAAGATTAAAAATTTAAAACAATGACTACTGTCTGTATTCAGGACATGATTAGCTAGAGCATTTGATTGCTTCTGGTTCCGTATGTCCCTTATATGTTCTAACATTCTTTCTTTAAAACTCCTATTTGTTTTGCCTACATAATAGGCATGGCATGCTTGGCAAAAACAAAAATAAACAACATCGACACTTTTACAATCATAGTAATTCTTCGTACAAAGTTTAAAACATTTCACAGGATGAATGTACTCATTTTTAGTGTAGACATGCTGACAAGCAGCACAATTCCTGCACGGGAAGGTGCCCTGTCTGTTTGAGAGATTTTTTCTAAAAGACTGATGTTCTCTATTACAGATTATTTTGCAGCTGTTGTTCATTCCCTTGACAGGCCACCTATAAAAATGTATTCAAAAATATTTCCTTAGTGCTGTATACTTAACACAAAGGTGTTGAACACATCTGTCTTAGTATTAAGTATGTAATATCTGCACAGTATATGAGGGCTCTGTGGTGTTTTTTTAAATGATCTGATGTGATGTAACTCTTTTTATTAAGCAGATGAAATGCAGGGCTTCATGATTAATATGTAACTCATTTATGTCATCAACACTCATATTCCAGTTGTTGAAATTGATGCATTTTTAAAAGTAGCAAAATCACTAAAGATACTTTTGAAGGGACTTGCTCTACTGACACCCTAACTATGTAATAGCTGCAAGATGGCTTACTTCTTGGAAAGGAGACATTGTTGCTAACTGCAGCTTCAGTCTTTAGTTACTTCTGCAATTGCACTTAGAGGGCTTATCAATAATGTCTCGTTTAAGCCTGACATCTGAGACCCAGCATAGTTGTTGATGTAAATCTGCACCAAACAACATACAATATAATAAATGTCTGGAAATACATAAAATCTAACTGATGCTGATAGTGTTCTATTCAGTAGTTTAACTGATGCTGTTATCAACACTGCCTAAGTTTTACATTTTTACTTTGTTCTATTACCTGCTGTCCATCATGCAAGATCAAGTCAGTCCTTTCAAAAACACACATTGAGTTACACTTATCTTTCATCTTATTAGAAATGTTAGTTACCGTCCCCACTGTTTAGTAAGTGCAGTGTTTCCCTACTAATCAAAGGTCTGTTATTTTATTCTATCATACATGGTGACCAAGTAGGAGAGCAGGCATATTTCAGCTATTTTTGCATGTCCACATAATTTGGAAAAACTGGAGAAATACTCCATTTTATTAGCTACAGCACTATATTATTGTGTCATCATGCTAATTTGTACATAAATCAGATTTGCACATCCATGTGCAGAGTAGATATAATTCATAAGTATCCCTGTTTTTTTTTTTTTTGGAATAATTTTCTTTTACATATATAGAGTTAACTGTTCTGACACAACTCAAGCTACCCTTGCCCAACACACTGCCTCACTCTTCTACTCCACCACATCTCTCTCTGACTAGCTGGCGACATCCACCCCAACCCCGGACCCATGTCTAACATCAATCTCACTAAACCCTGCACTCAACCCACAAACTCAAAGTCCATTCAACTTACAACACTTAATGTACAAAGCTTAAAAAACAAAATCCCCTAACCTCCATGCTGCTATTTCTGAAACCTGCCTGAAAATCTATATAAAAGATATCGAAATCCTACCACCAGGTTTCCAAATCATTCTTAATGGCAGAGCCCAGAAAAAATGAGGTGGAGTAGCAATAATCTACCCCACCTCCCATACCCTAACTTCCTAAACCAATAAAATACCAACTTTTGCCAAAGCTGAAATTATAATAGGTTTACTAAAAATAAACAACCACAAGTCCATATGTATTGCTGCCCTCTATATTCCCCTTGGTGATAATATTAAAACTCTTGAAAACATCCTGTCCTGGTTCTCTTCAAATATAAAAAATGAAACCTATATACTCAGTGATACCAACATCAACTGGAATACTATTAACTCTGAAGCCCCATCCCACACAATCAACCTGTACAACATCTCCCAACTAATACAATCTCCAACCAGACCAAATAAAGATGGTACCTCTGGTACCGTCATTGACTGGATCCTAACAACTCACCCAAACCTTATCCCCAAAGCCGGAGCATTACCTGATCCTCTCAGTGATCACCTACCAGCCTTCGTCGACCATCTCCCATCTCCACTGCATAAACAAAACCACTACATCCAAACCCACAGCCTCTCCTCTTTCAACCCTCTAACTTTCTCTAAATGCTTAAAGCATATTGACTGGTCCCCTCTAAAAACCCTTCCTCTAGATGCCGTTTCCTACTTTAACCACTCATTCCTAACCCTTCTCAATAAGCAAAACCCCCTCGAACCAAACACATCAAAGCCAATCCCTGCCCACATTTATCAAAAGATACTAAACTAGCCTTGCACCAAAGGGACAAATAATGGAAACAATATCAAAAACATAAAAACCCTAACACTCTCCTAGAGTATAAGCAACTACAAAACTCTGCAAAAAAATAACTAAAGACCAGTACTCCAAACTCCAGTCCTTGCACTCACAAATCCCCTCAAATTCTGGGACTCATCTCATCCATGCTGCATCATGGCAACAAAGAAAACCCCTGCCCAGACCCCAACCTCTCCAACCTTGAAACAGCCAGCCAGTTTAACTCTGTCTTCATAGACTGCATAGCTAAACTATCAGCCTACTTCCCACCCTCTCCTTCCCCAACCACCACACCAATCCATCAGCCTTCCTCCACATCCTTCTGCCTCAAGCCCATCCCCACAAGCACTATAAAAAGACTTCTCCTCAAACTCAAACCCTGTCGCATTGCACCTGACAACCTTCCACCCATCTTCCTCAAGCAATCTGCAGACAGCATTGCCTATCCCATCTCTGTTCTTATAAATGGATCCATACAAGAATCATACGTCCTTTCTATCTGGCACCATGCCTACATCATCCCCCTCCACAAAGGTGGCTAAAATACTGATGCCACCAACTTCAGGCCTATTGCCATCCTTTCCCCTCTTTCTAAAATACTAGAGAAAACAATACAAGCACAATCTATAGCACAACTAACACTAAACAATCTCCTCTCCCCTACCCAACATGACTTCCGTCCTGGCCACAGCACCATGACTGCCCTTCTTTCCTTTCTTGAAACCATAAACTTCGAGTGCAACTCAGGCAAGTTCATATCCACACTATTCCTAGATCTGTCAAAGGACTTTGACACCATCTCACAAACCCTACTTATATCCCAACTCTCCAACCTACACCTCTCTCCCACCACCATCGCCTGGTTTTCAGCTACTTGTCCAACCACCAACAAGCTGTCCAATGGAAAACTTCAATCTCCCCCTTCCTTCCCACAAGGTTCTGTTCTTGGCCCTCTTCTCTTCAACCTATTCATTAAAAACTTTCACCAATCCATCCCAGACTCATCTATCATCGAATATGCTGATGACTCCGCAATCATCTGCTCAGCCTTCTCCCCCTCCGAGCTCCTAGCAAAAACCCAACTAGCCTTCTCCAAAACAAAAACCTGGATGCAGTCTAACCATCTGGCACTAAATGCAAATAAAAGGCAAAAACAGAGAGGGCTCACCACGGCCGATAAAAAAACCTTTTTATTACTGCAGTACAAGTAAGCGCTTTCGCGTTCTCTCAACGCTTCATCAGACTTCAAAACAGTTGCATTCAAAAAACCTTCTGTTTAAATACACTCACCAATAAAAATAGCCAATCAAGATTGTTACAAAATCATCACGTTTACATCACTTAAAAAAACAAAGATATATATATATATATATATATATATATATATATATATATATATATATAAAACATGTATATATTATATAAACTCTATTCATTCCATAATAAATATATATAATAGACTTTTCTAAATATACATAGACAATCTGTTTTTGCCTTTTATAGTATTTGTTCTGAAAGGGCTCCTTATCCAGGACTGTTTGCTGTGTATTTATCGATAAATGCAAATAAAACCAACCTAATATTTTTTCCCCTACCAAAAACTCCATTGACAAATACACATTCACCATACAGAGCCAAAACAACACCCTCTTTGAAATTGTTCCCAACACCAAGCTTCTTGGCATCATTATTGATGAACTAAAAGTTGACACCCAAATCCAGTCCACAATCATGAAAATCCACCAAAAGTTAGGTCTCCTCTATAGGCACAACTGCTTTCTAAGCCCCTCTACCCATCAAACTCGTGCATCCACCTTCTTACCCCCCTCCCTTATGTATGGTGCCCCTCTTTTCACCAATCTCCATCTTGGCCTTCGGTCCAAATTTGAATCCTGCTACCAGAAGATCTCCAAATCTGCAACAAATTCAAAAAACTCAACCCACCACTGCCACTCCCTCCTCATCCTCAACTGGCTTGAACTACGCAACTACCTCAGTTACCTACAACTCGCCATTGCCCACAAGCTTATCTTTAAACTTGCCAACTGCCCAGCTCTCGCTACTTCCTGAATACCTTACATTCCCAACTGCTCACTCAGATCTAAAAACCAAAATCTCCTTCAGGTCCACAAACTTGCACGACCTCCTGGCCATCTACTGCTGTCCCACTCCTTAGCTAAACAGTGGAACTCTCTCCCCACACACCTACGCAACCTACCTAACCATACAAATTTCAAATCTCAGCTACTCTTTCATCTTTCTTCCAAATGAGAATGCCCTTGCCGCGCTCCAACTTAACCACCCCCCCCATTCCACCTTGCAATGACTCATCCAACTACCTCTACTATTACTTCATTCCACCCAAAACAATCCCTCCCCTACTAAAAAATAATTTTCTCTCTAATATCTATTGTACTATACTTTTCAATCTGAAATATACTAAGCTATATATTTTGAAATGTTAAACCTACAATTGAGTTTATAACAAAAATATTCACTTTATGTAAATGTTGAAATTTCTGTATTGAATTGTCTTTTCATTTTTGTAACATTGTGACAAGCCAATTTGCAAATATCATGGAGCTTATCTGTAAATGTTTAATTAGCTGTATGAACTATGTCCTTTTGTAACATGTGAAATGTAACTCGCAATTATTGTGGAGCATTTCTCCCCAGGCCTCCACTGAAATGGGCTCTTCTTGGCCCAGTGGACTTCCCCCGGTCATCAGACTTGAATAAATAAATAACTGAAAGTTCTGTATTCATGCAGTGTTTGAAACAAGGATTCGTCATTGCCAGATGTTGGTTTGCACTGTTGCGATTCAGACTATAAGTTTAGTAGTAGATGTCAGAAATGTGTAGTAAATAAATTGAGAACATTTACAGCAGTTAGCATATTGATATCTTGTCTCTCTCTTCTGTAGAATTAGTTTAAAGTGGACATGTCAAAGTACTCGACAGATGGACTGAAGTTTATTTGTATCATTGTATATAATTTAGCAAGCCTAACGCTGAATTTATATTTGAAATTTCACTGCTCCTTTTGAATATTGATGGACAGTCTTTATGAAGGAATTTGGTTTAACTTATTGGATGATCTCCAGTGATATTTTGAATTCTTTGTACACTTCCTTCTGCAGGGCATGCTTCAATTAATGCTGCTTTTATTGGTCAAACCATTTAGTTCACCATAGGGGTGATTCAGAATTCAAAACTGCCTTGATACACAGCATGGTGTTACTGATGAGGCTTATTTAGGCATTTAAAAGAATAATGACATCTGTTTGCATTTTTAACTTGTTTTAATGTGAGGGAAGGTTATTTAGAAAGTAATCTTACCATTCATATAGTTATAAAGGTTAGTTGTGGATAAGCAATATGGCAGAGTGGCATTTGACATTCAGAAAATGAAACTGCCATGAGGTATAAAGAACTTGCAAGCCAGTGTATGCTATTTGTGATTTGAAAATAGGAGCTGAAATGAGTAGTTCAGGAACTGGCTTCTGTATCCATGAGCCAAAATTGTTACTTGATGCTGTAGGAGTACAGGCTCCTTTTACGGTGCAGAGAACACAAAAATAAATGCATTGTATTTACCTGATGTAGCTGTTGCAGCTTAAAACATGATCATTTTTAACTGTAATATGTATTCCTCAACCAGGATAATGGTATGCTTGCAGAGTCTAAAAATTGTAATCCTTGCAGTTCCATAACTGCTAAAGAAGGTGTAGCCAAGATTAAGTCTTTGCAAATCATTTTTTTAGGGGAACAAAGCCCCATGCCCCATGTGTGTGTGGGGGGTTGCCATACCCCCTTAATGGTTATTGTCACTCGGGAGTCACCACATCATCTTATAAGAGTAATACCCAAAACAGTTCACACTAACCATCCTAGAATTGTATCTTTGTATTTTTCAAGCCCTGTACAAGATCTGGACTCCTGCACAAGTACATCCCTATTCCCATTGCTATGCACACACAACAGGTATTGGTATATGACTCTAAAATGCCTGCCTAATGGTTCATGATAGTTCTGTTTAGAGGCATGCTTTGAATCATGATTTGCAGTGCACTGCATTCCTTATGGACTAGAACTAGCATATGGCAAGCTGCATGGATTAGTTCTTTAAAATCTGTCTGGCTATCTTTTTTTTTTTTCTGTTTACTTCTGTCTTCTAGACTTTATTCTTTTCTTCTTATGTCGTAAGTAAACTTGTAAGCAGTGGTAAAACTATCAGCACTGAGCCTTCAAGCAGCTCAGTTATTTCTAAATGCATTACTTTTTGGGAGTTATTCATCCTCCCTCCACCCTTGACAAGCATACATACACTGCATGTGTACATGTTGAAATGCACGCACAGATCCACAGAACTATTCAACTTATGGCATTTGAATAAAGGAAAATTACCACCTCTGGGAAAAGGGAGACATCTTACTTTTGTGTATTCCTTGCCTTGCTTTGCATCCAGAGAGAAATTACATGCTCTTTTGTGCTCCATAATAAAGAGAGTGTTAATAGGTCAGTATATAAAAAGACTAATAATTCTGATTTAATTCTTTTACCTTTCTTCTTATTAGTCTTTTGCCTCTAGAGAGTTTCTACATGAATTACCTCTACACTTACACTTTTCTATACAGACACCTGTACATACATACATATTTATTTTTTATTTTTTTATTTAACATTTGTTGACCGGGAATGTCCGACTAGGTTCCACAGAGCCTGTTTTCAGCGGAGGCCCGGGGAGAAATGCTCCAGAGTTATTCATCCTCCCTCCACCCTTGACAAGCATACATATACTGCATGTGTACATGTTGAAATGCACGCACAGATCCACATATACATTTAGAATTTTGTTTCTCTACTAAATGTATTATGTTGTCTTTGAATTACAAGAATGTCATCTACTAAAGTCTGCTCGTGTGTTTGACATATAATCTTAAACGAACATGATTCTACATTATTTGCATGCTCATATGATTTGTTATACTTGTGCTAGGGCATATCACTGTGGTAACAGGTTAATTCACTTCTAGCAGTGATCTGTAGGCTTTAAAAAAGAAAATGTTCTTCTGTACCATTCAGTATAGCAGTAAGGATTGTATATACACCACAACACTGTAAGTCATTCATCACGGCATAATATACTAGCACACAAGTTTGTTTATTTGAGTCTGGAAACATTAAACATCCTTTTTTACTATACTATAAAATGACTAATAATTATTCCTTATACAACATAGTATAATCCTGTCTAGTTTCTTTATATGTGAAATTCCACTGTCATTTTTCTTTAAGCCTACTGCCCCTCACTGTATTATTGTTATGGTTTATAGCACATCAGATTTTATCTGGAAGAACTATTAATTACATACAGAGATTGCCGTCATTGAAAAAAAATATTACAGTCTTTGTTTAACACAAAGTCTTACTGCGATTCTACTAGTACTGTCAAAACTACTCATATCATAAGTTACCAAATACTGTTCAGTGATCCTCTGCTGTTCCAGACATCATCGTCATCATCAAAAATGTAGTTTGAATTGCTAGTATATGCAAAAAAAAAAAAAGCAAATATAATTCTGAACTAGCTCCATGTATCTCAAATTATTGTATCAGGAAAAGATTCGAATCAGAAATGACTGCCTACGTAATGACCCAATTTTTTTATATTACCAGAAGTAGAAATCACCCATTTATGACTATATCTGAGTTCATAATACTTTAATAATTGCAGACAGTGTAGTGGATTTATATCAATAACTCCTTTTAATAACCACTTTGAAGGACAAATAATTTGCAGAAAAATGGAGGGATGGAGTTTCTTTATTTGAAATAGATTATAGACAATTTATTCAATTTCAAAACACATTTGTTACATCAGTGAATAGCCAAGGTGCTAAGTCTGTGAAATTAACACATTGCATAGTTGGGAGGGTGGCCTAATGGTTAAGGTGTTTGCCTTACAAACATAAGGTACAGGGTTTGAATCTCACAAGAGATAATTGGCTAGGCTTAAAATGGCTCGCAAGGGCAGTTAGCCTAGTACTAACCTATGAATGTCTTATGAATGTCCTATGACTAAAATACGTAATGATGCTGTAATGCAAATGTATGTATTAAACGAGAAGGTATACTTATGCTGTATGTATACACTATGAAGTTTTGTTTTCATCTTACCTTCTTATGCTGTTCTTTGTATGTATTCAGCAGTATATAATATTTATTTATTTATTTTTCCTTTATGAAATGGATTGGGGGACTGTTCCATGGACCATTTGCAACCATAAAATGAAACAGCTGGCAGAGAAGATTTATATTGATACCATAATACATTAGAAATATTGTTATATGGAACTGAGCATTTGACTATTGTGGTATATACATTAATAATGCATTAGAAAGAAGTTCTGAGAATTAGCATCATTATCACATATACTTCAAAGATATACTTGAAGTATATCTAATGTATAGTTGAAGTTTTGGGTCATTGCTGCAAATGCATTGTGTACAGTTTTAGATGTGCTGTATATGCATTTAATTATTGATTGGCAATAGCAACATGCTTCAGTTCTTGCATTACTGCTGTTGTGTCTTTCACAGGTACTCTTGTACTGGCCCCATGAGCTCCCACAGCTTGGGCCTAGGACATCCTCTACACAGATTTTTTTTTTGAGAATACCAGTCACCATCCCACTTGTTAGGAATTAAACCAATGGGACCTGTCACATTGTGGCCACACTAACTCATAATTTGAATAGTCTTTAGATTCTTGGGGCATATCTGTGTATGGAAAAAGGAGATGGAGTATGTAATTATCCCCCTCCTGCACGGACTGGTCTGCAAATGGTCTTAGCATGATTTTGTGAGTAGTAGAACCTTTCTATAGAACTATTTGTTAGCAAACAGTTGGTTGTGGTTTTCAGCTGCTTTACCCCACAATGCTTTCAAAAGAAAGTCAGTGGGTCTGACATAAAGTTAGTCCCTCTGTGTGTTAGTTTCTCCTGGAAAAGCCCACTGTGTTAAAAATCTCCAGCATGGCATTTGTTGCCTTTTTTTTTGGTAGGGAAAACAAAGCCACTATCTCTGGTTACCTACTAGCAAAATGCACTACAATTAAGATGGACCTGTTACCTCTGATGCTCAAGACCCCAAAACATCACGCAATTCCCATGGCTACCATTTGAAATGGCAGTGGCAACAAAGGAGCTTTATCCTATGAATAGACTTATAAATCCCCCTGTTGTCACCAATTAATAGGTGACCGATATGATCTTTAACATCTGCAACACTGTTGTCAATATGTAAATGTATAGTGAAATTAGCAGTATGTGGTTTGACTCCCACTGCTGGTCCCCATTAACATATAGAGGACAGTTTGCTTAAGGATGTATGATAAAAATAAAATTGCTGCCTTGGGTAATAGCCAGAACTACTAGATTTGGGTAAGTTCTACACTACACAGCTACATATCAGAATTTTAATCACTGCCTCCCTCCAGGATTTCATCCACCTCAGACTAAGCCCAGTGTAGTTAAGTACAACCTTACCAAGAGTAATTGAAATTTGAATAAAACTATGCACGTATACACACACATGTGCTCATATTGTTTCTCAAAGTGCCGGGGTAAGTGATGACTATCTGATACCAACTCATGCTTCAAAAGCTTTAAGATATTGCTGTAACCAGTTAGTTAAAAGCTTTTAAGATATTGCTGTAACCAGTTAGTTTAACTAAAAAACAAAAACACACTTTAGTGCTTGTCCTGAAAATGAGCCGACCTTTAAATATTCAGATGATAACAGCTTTGAGCAGTCACCCTTCCAGGTATGGTCTCCATTCAATAAGACAGTAAACCTGTTTGTATTTTTAAATGTGATTTTATCCCTGCTGTGGCCTGGTTGTTTTCCCTTTGACCTATGCATAATCTATTTGTTTCTTATAAGGTGTTATTCAGAACCAGGCTTCAAACTTCCTTGGGATTAGTTATGCGCTACAATCATAAGCCTTTGCCTTCCAATAATCTTCACACATTCTGTATTTATCTGACTCTCTAATCTATAAATATATAGATAGATCTGAGTTTATAATGAATAATTAAAGGTGAGTTTTATTGAAACACAAAATATTGAATAAACTCATTGGTTATTACCATTAATCACCACAAAAATCATCTCAAAAAACTAATTGCAAATGTAAGCCAATTGGCTACATCTCTGATTATCAAAGATAAAACTGTCAGCACACCCCCGGAAATGAAATAAACTGACTGCACAATTGCACAAACTTGATAAAAAGGCAAAAACCCTTCAATTATGTAACAGTTGATATAATGAACTTTGACCTTTGCATAATTCAACAAACTGAACCTGCGACAAAAAACACCAGCAGTTCAACAGACGTTAAAATGTGTGCAGCAATAACGTGTGTGTGTTTGTGTGTGTGTTTGTGTGTGTGTGTGTGTGTGTGTAAATCGGCTTTGCAAAGATTGATCAGGAAAAGACTGTGTAAAGTGGTTCAATTAAAGGAATATTGCCACAGATGCCACAGATGTAGCAGTTCCCATCAGGAGTTTTAGTAGTAGAAGTACTCCCAAGTAGGGAAAACCCCTTGCACCCTTATAATTTTAATCAGTTTTGAGGTCACTACATCTCTTGAAAAGGAATATAATGACTTCAGTGGCTTGCACAACTGACTTTAACCAAGTGAAATTCACAGATTTGATTTTTGGCTATTTGTACCAATTCCTTTACATTCTAGTAAGTCATCAGAGCCCTACATCACTTTGGTATATTGTCATGGCATTTTTGTGTCATTAGGTTGTGAGGCTGTTAGGCATATTTGCTATTCAGTCACTGCAGGCTTCTCACTCTGATCATGTGCCTACCTTATGGATTATTAGACTAGATTTGCTTTCATCACTCAGTGTACTTTCTTGGAGTATTTGTCCATACATCTGCAGTGTAAGATAGTGAGTAAAGTACTGGGCTGCATTGGTTCTTGGACCAGTGTTATCTGATATTGTATTTGCATCCATTCCTAGATCGAAGAATGCTGGATAAATAAGCATACAGACGATCCTGGGCTCATTGTACAAAATGAATCTGATGTTGGACATTTAAATTCTTATACGTGACAGGTCGGTAAATGGTCACACAGTCTAGGTATATACTTTATTTATGACAATGTAACAGAATGTGTAAAGGCTATGGTTTATTTGCCTATGTATCTACTAGAACATCTACAAAAGGAGGTAATCCAATATAAAGACTTGAGAATAACCGTGAACAACAATCTTTCCTTTGACCCACATGCTCAACTGATAAGAAATAAAGCTTGCATCAAATGGAATTGCTGTTTGTTTAAATAAATAAATATATAAAGCTTGCATCAAATGGAACTGATGTTTAAATAAATTGTGTGTGTAGTGTGTGTGTGTGTTTTAATACCTTTATTAAACAATCACTTATGACATGGGCCCTGATATTTTAATAGAAAAAAAAAACACTAACTTTTTTTTTCATTCACATACATTATACATTGCATATATATTTATTTCTTTGCAACAAGATATATATATATATATATATATATATATATATATATATATATATACATTGCATATATATTTATTTCTTTGCAACAAGATATATATATATATATGTATATATGTATATGTATATGTATATATATATATATGTATATGTATATGTATATGTATATATATATATATATTTGTATATGTATATGTATGTATGTATATATATATATATATATATATATATATATATATATATATATATATATATATATAGATAGGTCTCTGGAGGCAAAGCTGTCACATAAAAGCACTCCTAATGTCAATCAGTTTGTCAGTAGTACACACTCTGCACCCATCTCACACAGTATGAAGCAGATACGTAGACCCACATAAGCTGAGACACTTTAATATAAACTTCCAAAACACCAAAGACCACCTAGATGAAGCACACAAAACAAATTCCCTTAGAAGCCCCAAATGCACTCTTTTTAAACAGAACCAACATCATCATCACATATAGCCACATCTCCTGGAGCCTCTACTTCTAAGCCTGCAAGGCAAGCCACAAAACAGTACAACATTCTGGTCATTGTAGACTCCATTGAGACGCACATCAATGTCCTTCTCAGCTGTCTGAGTAAGGAAAAAGTCATGGTCAGTTGCTTATCTGGTACCAAGATCTGGCATATTACACATGCACTCAGGTCATTGAACCCCAAGTACCAGTATGACTCGGCCATAGTCCATGTAGTCTAAATGATGTGAAGCATCCTTCCCTAGACTATCATCATGGAGCTCTCAGAAAGTGTCCCAGGCTGATATGAACATAGCATTGAGCAGCATTCTACCTTCTTCGAGGATTTTGCCTCAATGCAAAATGAAGATGACTGGCTTTAATAATTAGCATAGTTTCTGTTGTCATTCTAAGGGGGTGCAATATTTGTCAGCGTAGAAGGAAATGGCCAACAGACCCTGCTGATTCGCCAGGGATCGTCTGCATCTCTCTCCCCTCTAGGCTTTTGCATATTGTCCTCCCCATAGTGACTTCTTAGGCAATGCCATACTGAAAGTACTGCTATCCTAGGAGTACTTTTCATTCGAATAGAGCAGTTGGAACATACCCATGGGGTAAATGCAACTATTGTAAATGTATTGATAACACAGCTAGTTTTGAACATCCAGATCAGAATAGAGTGTTGCATTTTCATGTGCAGGCCACATGTGATAGCCAACATATAGTTTATTTGCTTTAAATGTAAAAAATTCTATATAGGCAAAACAGACAGACCTTTCAATGAAAGGATTTGAGAACACATTTATTATATCGGTAGGAGAAATCAAACCAGTGCTTTGGCCAAGCATGTTATCAGTACTAACTCTGAACACACCTTTAAGTTTATGGTCAGAGGTAAAATTTTTGAGAATATTGGGGGGGGGTAAAGGAGTATGACCGAGCAGTTAGAGGCCAGATGGATTATTAGACTAAGGGGAGACTTAGGGCATGGTTTAAATTAATATGTGCTACTTAAACCTAAGCTAAAATCCAGATCCTTGTTTGGATAGTATTTTTCTTTCTTAGCTGTCTCACCAATGAAGTGTGCTTGCTTATATATTTTTTTTACATATTTATTTATATATATATATATATATATATATATATATATATATATATATATATATATACTTTTATAGATCTAGAAGTGTTATATTTCAAAGTTGCATTTAAAAGATGGTGTTATATATGTTTTTATGTTTTTACACATATGTAATATAATATGTAATATATATATATATATATATATATATAAAATATGTGTGTGTTTTATACATTTTTCATAAGTGCTTTTTACAAACATCAGTGTATGTCTGTTTACATTTACTTCACTTAGTAGGTCAGTGAGTTCAAGTTACACCCTATGATGTTAATTTTATTACTTAATTTGTATCATGTGACTACTTGTATTTGTTAGAAGTTGTATAAACAGAAGCACATTTTAGTTGTATGTATTAGCAACTGATGAAGCAGGTCTTCCTGCAAAAGCGGTTATGTTTTAAAATTAAAACTTCATATGAAACTAGAAACCTTAGTCGCACCTGAGTTGTTCTGTGTTTTTATCACTTATTTATATGTGTTAATATCTTCAGCACTTCAAACTACACTGATGCTCCTATGGAGAGTGTACGTAATACTCGCATATTAAGTGGAGAGTGTACGTAATGCTCGCATATTAAGTGGAAAGTGTACGTAATGCTCACATATTAAGTGGAAAGTGTACATAATGCTCGCATATTAAGTGGAGAGTGAACGTAATGCTTTGACTCTCAGTGGGGTGAATGTTTGATCATGTTGTAGTTTGTGTCTTAAGAGGCCTCTTTCAATATTTCATATCAATAAAGTATTTTGTGTTGTTTAATATGTATGCGTTCATGGTGTGGCACTGTTTACCTGGAGCTGGGACCTTGCCTACTGCATTCATGCTGTTGTATTTTCATATATCTTGTTGTCCAGGGCCTGAAATTATAGTCTGCATTTTAATACTTCTCATAATAACCGATAAATGAAAAGTAAACAAAAACTTGCAAATATCATTTGCCCTATAACTGTCCGATGAATGTTCAGAAATAAACACAAATAGCAGTAATATGTTGCCCACTATAGTATGTCATAATACTGATATCCCGTCCCATGATTGCCCATGCTTCTACAGTTAAAACAATCAGAATTATGAGGACAACATCTTCCAAAATAGCTAAATTTAGATTACAGGTTAAGATATTAAGGGGAACTAACGTTAAGAGTACTTTTTCCAAAAACAGTAAATTCATAAAAGAATCAATGGCCAGCATCCATGGATGACTGCACGTGTCAGTGCTTCTAGTCTATATGCATGTATAGGATAGGTCTTACCTTATCCATAATATGTCCGCAAGCAAAAATAAAAAAAAAGACATT
Organism: Protopterus annectens; assembly: GCF_019279795.1. Lineage (NCBI taxonomy): Eukaryota > Metazoa > Chordata > Ceratodontiformes > Protopteridae > Protopterus > Protopterus annectens. The sequence continues at coordinate 982,003,830 of NC_056745.1, forward strand.
GCAACAAAAGTGAGATGAAACTGCTGAACCAGTTGAAGAATCTCTGTGGAATTATTGCCTCCATGAAAGCAT
>NC_056745.1:982321401-982371745 GCF_019279795.1 Protopterus annectens
GGGAAACTATCGGGTCCCATGTGTTCTTGGCCTTGGATAGGGCTTTTAACACTTGATCTATGGAGATGTGAGGTGCAGGACAAAAGTCAGGGATGTCGAAAGGGCCTTTGAGGGGACGGGGATGAAGTTTGCACTGAACCTATCTGCTAGCAGGTTGGCTAAGTCAACAGAATCAGTGTAAGCGATACTGTTAAGTACTGATTTGAACCAAACCTGGACTTTGCCATGGAGGTTCCTGACATAAGTGAAGAAGGCTTTGGGGTTTCCCTTTGTTTTGGAGGCTAGTTTTGATTTATAATTGGCTTTGGAGCTTTTCACTAGTGATCTAATTTGCTTGTTGAGGCTAAGGAGGGAGGTTTTCCAATCTGGAATTTGTTCCTTTTTACCCTTGGACAACAGTTTCTTCCTTTTGTTGTAAAGCCTGTTGATAGAGGATGTCCATCAAACAGGTTTGTGTTTCCTTGAGGAGCAGGTTTTAGTTCTGTTGGATATGGCCGAGTCCATGCAGTTGTACAGGTGCTTGTATACTGCATTGGCGTACTGTTCAGCATAGTTGTCTACATCCTCTGAGGCGGGCTGTGATGTGAAGCTACAGATACCTTCCCTTAGGAGGGTGTAGTCAGCTTTTGAGAAGTTTTTTAGCTTGATTATGTCTGGTGGGGGTTGGGTGGGATAGAAACTTCGAACAAGGCAGTCCAATGATCTGATCTCACAAGAGAAGAACATACTATGGGAGTGGTGCAGCGGTCGCCCATGCTGGTGAAAACCAAGTCCAGAATGTTATTGCCCCGTGTGGGGGATGAGACGAGCTGGTCTAGTGCATTAGAATTGATGAAGTCAAGGTATCATTGAGTGAGTGCATTAGTGCAGGAATAGTTCACCCAGTCTATGGTGGAGTAGTTGAAGTCACCAAAGATCAGGGTGTTAGGGGGTACCTTGATGGAGTCAAGTAGATCCAGGTAAGAGGAGTGGGTGTCCTGAGTCATGGAGGGGGGTGGTCTATATCTGGCTATGACTTGAATGGGTGTCTTGCCAACTGTCACTTGCACCTGGAATAGTTTCAATGCATCATGCTGGCAGACCAGCCGGGAGATGTGCCTGTCCTCAATGAAGATAGAGAGTCCACTACCCTTAGTCTTCCTGACCTCATTGTGGGGTCAGAATGTGTGGAATGAGGTATAGCCTCGTAAGGCAGGGATGCTCTCTGCACCCCTGAACCAAGTTTTTGTGACTGCACAGACATCATCTTCTTCCAGTGCAAGGAGAGCCTCCAGTGAGTGCATTTTCAGGTTAAGGCTCCTAGCGTTTAGCAGCATGACCTTCAATTTGTTTTTTGACAGATCTTTTATGTTGGAAGATTTTTCTCTGGGACATTGCATAAGAAAAGGCACAATGGGGGATGCGTGAGCCTTGGCCAGGATCCGGAATCCCAGTGATGACAGGTGGAGGCCATCTCTGTAAAAGCAATCAGGCCTGTCAGCCATGTCATCCCAGGCAGACAGACACTGGATTCTCTTTGAACAACACCAGAAACTAAGCCAATCATTGAAGTCAATCATGTTTTGTTGGTATTGTGGTAACATTCTTGGTGAAGGTAGGATGCTGCTTAAGGCTAGGGTCATGCCTGCCTGGGACACATACTCTGATAGTTCAATCATGTCTCACCTCATACAATCCAGGGAGGCACGTCTCAAGTCATTCACACCAACATTGACAATGACAGAGCCATACTGTAATTGTTGTTGGAAGACTTAAGTACGTACGTGATGTGGCAGATTCTGGCATCAGACAGACCTTCTCCTTGTCAAGCCCGATGAGGAGGACATCGATGTGTCTCACAATTGAGTTGCCAATGACTAGTATGTTTGGTTTATTGTTATGCCTTATGGGCTGTGATGGTTTAATGTTTTGCGTTATGGGCTGCGTTTGTGAGACACTGGTGTGTTGTCTGCTATGCATGATGTATTTGGTGTTATGTGTGGAATGTTTGTGATTGCGCTTTGGAGTTCTCTGCTGTTTATGTAAGTTTTTATTGAGGACCTCTCCAAAGGTGGTTGTGTGTTGTGCTTGGCTATGTGATGTGAGTGGTGTATTGTTTGTGCTGGCAATCTTCTCTTTGTCAGGAGTACTGACTATGGAGCGAGATAGCATGGATTCCAGGTTACTGATGTAGATGCATTTCTCACAAGTAGTGAAATTATGTGCTAGGAGAAGAGGGCTGTCAGTAAACATGAGGCAGTCGCTACACTGTCTCAGTATGCCTGTGTCGACCAGGCTGGCAGGAGAAACTGATGAGAATTTTCCAGACAGTGTTCCCAATACTTGGGCGGACTTATGGAGAGAGGGTTTTGATAAAGATTTGTCCACAAGACAACAGTAGACCACAGAAACCTTTAATGTAAAGTAGCTGGTTTGAAGCACAAGTGCTAAAGCCAGAACTATGATGCTTAGAAAAACAGATAAATTTAATCAAGCTACTAACAAGCAGTAATAAATGCAGCAGAATAAAAGCACTTGAACATTTAAGAGCACACAGCAAAAATAGGGTGATAAAGTAGGAAGAACACAATTACAGTAAAGGCTGCTGAATAAAGTGTATTTTTTTGAGAGTGGAGAGGGAAGAAGCAGAAAACAGTTCAAGATTAAGGGGGATGACCTTCCCAAATGCTTTCTCTGTATTCAATAGACTGAGATGTGACAGGGAGGAGTGTATAAAGTCAAAAAAGCAAGGGGTAGTCCATCCCAAATGACCTCATTGTACTCAGTTGAGTGAGCAAATGAGATGAGAATGGGACGAGTGACCACATTAAATTTTACAGCAGGGACAGGCAATTCCAGAGGAAGGAAAAGCAAACAATGCACACAGAATACAGAAGACAAATATATAAATGCAATACACTAGATTCAAGTGCAAAAATATTCTTCTCGGGTGGTATATCAGATGGTTATAGAATCCATCATAGCCAGGTAGTTAGCTCTGCACAAATTTGCAAAATGTAAGTCTTTGTACTAGAAGTACAACTGAGAAAATAAGCCTCGGGCAATCAAACACAGATGATGACAATGATTCAGTTTATATTGTTTTTTTTTAATATTTCAGTGGTGCAAACGTCTACTAACATTGTCATAATGCTGTTGATTTACATTAAGATTAAAGCAGGTTTATTTATACATTCCCTTGCAGTGTGGTGCAATTTTCAATGACTATAATAAATCAGTGCTACTCAAATGATGAGGCTAGCTCGTTATAATGGCATAAGCATTTTAATTGGAAAACCAAGCATGTCTCTAAATACTGTATTCTTAAAATCTGACTATTTTGGTATTATTCTCTCCATAATTGCACTGAATGCATAGTAAAAGTCAATGCATATGTACATTTGCTTGCAAGTTAATAAGAAAAATTGCCAAGCCATATATATTAGTTATTTAAGTATGTATTTATTGGGAGTAATTTCTGGATCTGTACATCACATCCTATGCTTTTATATTTACAGGGAGGCTCGACGCACTTTGAGGACCCATATAATAAAGTATTTACCCTTTCATTCTTTAAAATAAATACTTGAATTTCATCATAAACATATCAAACAGAATTCATGAAGATACAGTATGCACACTGAAGTCACCTTCCTATGTGTAGCAAGGACCCTAACATGGAGCTGAATGATGCTGTAGCACAAATACGTGGTACCTACCAGGTAGGGCTGGATCCCCACAGCTGTGCTACATGCTAAAGAGGTAGTTTAGGAGGCAGAGGCATATGCTAATTTGCCATGTGATCTCTCTCTCTCCCCTACAGTTGCCTCAGGGAAATAATCTACAAGCCGAGCATTCCAGTAAATCACTTGAACATGTAGATCAGCACATCTGGCCGTACCATGTTACATTGCTGGAGGGAATCACAGTAAGGTAGACAGATCAGGGACAGGTAAAATAACTGTGATATGTATGTGTATGTTTGTGATGGGGGATGCCAATGCCTACACAAGCAGCAGTTTAGTACCATGACATGCAGATTAACAATGATCTGCATGTCTTGGTAATAAATGTGATTCAGAGACATACTAATTAGCCAATAATATAGTCTTAACTCATCGTAGTTAGCATGTCGCTGAATCACTAAATACTATGTCCTGGGAGTAGGACCTCAGAGCTTGCACTAGGCCCTTGTATAATTCCTGGAAGACATTTATAGTCGAAATGGACCTAGAAAGCACAGGTTATTCTGGTCCTGGAACACCAATACCAAAAATGCTTGCATACAGCATGATGCAAAAGCAGGGAGCTGTTTATGAAGGAACAACCACCCCAGTAGTTGCAAACTGCAAACCTGGTTGTCAGTGAAAAATGCTTATCTGTATATGCATATCGGTAAAGATAAAGAAGCATTGATTAAATATATTGCCATAAAAATGGAACAGTTTGTGTCCTAAAAACTGAAGCATAGTCTTGCAGTACAAAACTATTTTAAACTGAATAATTTACAAACCCTAACAAAAAGTGTTGTGTTTTGTTTAACCAACCAGTATAATAAACAATACAGTAAAAAATGAAGGGTGAAAGGAAAGAATGAAGAAAAGAAATCAGGAAGGAAGAAAAAATGGAAGCAAGGAGTTGAGAGAAGAGTGAAGACAGGGCAGTATTTACATCCTGTGGCCTCATCAGCCACCTTGCAAGGTGTTTTTCCTGCTATGTGAAGCTAGGTTCAGCAGGTTCTGGATATAACTGAGATTTGACTCTAGTATGAGAACAGCAGGCGAAAAAAACAGCAGGTGTCCAGTGATTGGTATTTATTGTTGACTGCATGAAAATATTGCATATGTCTTGAGTAGCAAATTTCAAAGCAGCTTCTAAAGCCTGTTCCATATAAATCAAATTATTTTTGTTACTTGCAAAATATGAGTGCATGTATACACGTTTGTAAGTTTTAATGCCTGCAATTCAGACTTTTGGAGCTGCAGATGGAGATTGCTGAGTTAGTCTTTACACCCGTAAAATATTTTAGGGTAATGTCTTAAAAAACTCTGAAGAGGTAGCATGCCTGACAGTCTGAACATTTAAGAACAATAAGGGTCTCTGTCCATCCCTAGTATAATTGCTAGACCACCGATCCATCTTTAGTCCTTTTAAGCGAGACCAGAAAATCTCATTTTCCTTTAAAAAAGTGTCTGCAACCTTGCTCATTTGCTTAGCCAGATAATTTGTAACAGAAATCTTCTCCAAATTAATTATTTGCTGTTTGCACTACTTTTCTGCTTTCACCCATGAATGTGTTACCTGGTACACCCTTTGAGCTTGTGCCTGTGCATGTTTTAACCCATTCTGTTAATGTTTCAGTTTAAATTCATATTCCTTTGTATGTCTTGTGATATGTTAAAGTCTGAAATGTTTGTTCTGAATTGTGTTTATGAATATTTCTTCAAAGTTATTTATCTCTTTTGCAGCTATTCTGGTAGTACAGCCTGAGCCCCTCCCCTCTCTCCACACACACACACACACACACACACACACACACACACACACACACACACACACACACACAGCAATTACTGCATTTTTCTAAGTAGTTAAGATGGCTTCTTTCTCACACAAGCTGGTTGATCTGCAAAAATGAGTACATGCTGTTATTAACCCATAAACTGTATGTATATATTTAAATAAACTCAACACATTTAATATGATCTTAAAAACCTGTTCCAACTACATTTGGGTCAGGTTCTCCATTCTTTAAGAGTGAATTCCTTAACAGTTTTACCTATTCTTTTTTTTTAAAACTCAGTTGCATGGCAGGAACTGTGTAACTAAGATGGATGCCTGCTCACAGTGCTGCCCTGTACCTGAATACAGGTACAGTGAACCGGACTGTCAGTAGATAAGGACTGCTACTCACACGTACTGATAAGTTCCATTCCTTCTGGATCCTAATTAAACAGCTGTTTATTTCTGTTTTATTTCACCCAGATTAAGACTTGCTTCTACTGTCCAAAGTGAAAGCATTCTTGCAAACTGCTACTGTTTTGTACTGTGCAATCTTTTCAGGAATGCATTTCTGATGTTAAAGAAAAAGTACATACATGTCTCTTAAGCCTTCTATTTTGGCGGGTCTTTCTTCTTGACGTCTTTTATTTATTTATTTTTTTATAGCTAACTCATTTGGACTCTTCAGATTCTCTTCAGTATGTAATGTTTTGTCAAATACTTTTTCTGCCACCATTCATCAAGGTAGTATGGACATACATCAAGATTCTAGAGAAGCATATGGTGACATTTTAAAACACGGACTGCCTTAACCATAAAGACTATGCTTCTGATAAATAATGCGGCATGTGGTACAGACCTGACAGTTTTGTGTACTTTCTGTGTGGTTTTAAAGGCTGCTCACTCTCACAGCCCAAAAAAACTGGCCTTTGTCATCTCTGTACATTGTCTATTTGCTCAAACTACAAGTGCAGTGGTAGGTGGAAATGCACAACACACATATGAAATACAACATGCAGCTACATAGGGGCTTAAGGATGGATTAAATCCAGTGTAACACCAGAGTACTGAAGAAATATAAGGTGAGAGATATCCATTTTAGGCTTGTAATAGTAATGAGCTTAAACAGCATCACTGTACTTATTTATTTTATTTCTTTGCATTTCTTGTCTGGAAAATTAATTGGGTAGTGGTTATTTTCAGCAGTGTTCAGGGGAGAAAAGCTCTACAAAACTGTATAAGCACAAAATTAGTAACATTTTAACAGTACATTTTAAAAATAGGTTCAGTTGGCAGTATTAAGTATGTTTCAGTGACAGCAATTATATAATTATTTAACATGAAATAACAATATATTTACAAGACTGAAAACTTAAATTGAAAAATTATAGGAATTATTGTTAATATTATGGATGTGAGGTAGATATGGTAGGCAAAGGGCAGAGGGTAAACAGAGAGAATAAAGGAAAGAAAGTGGGTTGTGTTTTAGTTAGTGGGTGATGAAAGAGTTGCAGCTAGGAATGGGTGTTACATAGTGCAGGGGCTATGTATAGTGGTTATATAGGTGGAGGCAGAAAGATAGCATAGGATGGAAAGTGGTTTTGAGTTAGTGTAGCAAAAATGATTGGCGGAAGATGACCTGAGCCAGGATTGGTTTAGATACGGTTAGAGCAAGGCTTTTGAAGCAATTTACCTTTTCTATCTGTTTAATACGAGTTGGAATGTTTCATAGTTTTAACAAATAGTCGGAGTAAAGGGAATTTCCAGTAATGTTGTATGACTTACTGATAGCTATTAGGAGTGTATTTTTAGAGCAAACTATCTAGTAGGAGAGCAGTATGGTAGGGCATTTTCTAATGCTTGGCATCTCTGAGGAAAGCCTAAGAAGTTCTGAGTAAGTAAGCTGGTTTGAGAGTTCATCACAGTTTAGCTGTTTTAATGCCAGGCACCGAAAGGTCAGTTGCATATTAAGCTACATTATAGTAGTATCAGGCCAGTTTAGACTTGTAAGTAATGCATATGTGGGAAGTTGATGTATTCTGTCAAATATTGCTTGGCTGTTTAGAAGGAGTCAAGTTTTTGATGAGTCATGTTAAAGGTTGTTGTATATGCCGATAGATCTTAAGGTTGTTGTGATGATTGGGAAGAGATGGGTGAAGGCTGCCAGCCTAGTCAGATAGAATTTGATATATAATTCTGGCATTTGTAAATAAATGTAAAATACAGGCAGTTTATGACCAGAAATTACATGTGGAGGGTACCTTATTGCTCTAGTTTCTGCTAGAGTGTATATGTAAAATGCCTTGTACTGTTGTAAGTTTCTGAGCAGGTGTTAGATTGCTAAATAATGCAGTTTGTGGCCTGAGAACACAGACCAGGTATTAAGATGATGTAATATGAATACTGGGAAAACCTAAGTGTCAGAAATGATGTAATTTGGGAGGGCCTTAGAGACATGTTTGTTAGTAATGTTTAAATACTATTTCTCACAAGAGACTGTGAGCATTTTGATCTTGGATATCTAACTCAGCACTCTGCCTAAGCTCACATGCAAGTTTCTAGCAGTGATGTCTGTCCTACTGTATTATTTTAAGTTTCTCTGTGATCTTTCTACTCTTAGATATCTCTGTGGTGTAGTAATTTTGTCTTGTGTTTTAATTATTTATTATTAAATATTTTTAAAACCTTCTACCTGTGGATGGTTTATGTAAAGATAAATTATACTTTAGAGTACATTATATATTTTTAGAGTTTACTGTCTAAGCCCTTCCAATAAGCCTAGACTGAATAGTCACATTGCCATTGGATAATAATACTGCACAGTAATAATTGGACACCCTTTTAAGCAGGGGCGGCCCGTGCTATTGGACTGCTGGCTGCAGCCTCCTCAGCTGTAAAATAAAGAAAATAAAAGAAAAAGAAGAAAATAAAAGAAAAAGAAAAGATAAAAAAAGTTTTAAAAATCGGACTTTCAAGATAAAGCGCACTAGTCCGGACTGCTGCTGAGACAGTCTGGAGCATGGAGCATGCGCAGACTGTCTCAGCAGCAGTCCGGACTGGGAAACATGTCAGAACAGAGCTCCCAGAAGTCTATGCAGTTTTAACTGCATAGACTGTCGCTGGGAACAGGTCGGACCCGGACTGCAACGTCAGCAGGCAGGCTGGAGATCTCGCGGGGATGTAATGGGAAGGAGTCTCGTCGGGGATGTGCTCGAACGCGCCAGCTGTGGGATGTGTGTAAGGGATCTACATCGCACTATGGAAGGTAAGAGGAACAAAGGTGTGTGTGTGTGTGTGTGTGTGTGTGTGTGTGTGTGTGTGTGTGTGTGTAAATGGCCCAGTTGTTAGGTGGCTAGAACAAACTCATGGTGGTGTGGTAGAGAATACCTCAGGCTTGAACCCTGTATCTTGTATGCAGGTGTTAAAGACCTGAATTCCCTACCCACCACCATTTGTAAAAAATTGAAGATTTTTGCCTCATATTTGATCTGATCTGTTCCTCATAATATCTGTGGTTTCTAAATGTTGCAATGCTTGATATTTGATGGTGCAGTGGTAGCATTGTTGCCTCACAGCTGCAGGTTCTCAGGTTTGATTCTTGGCTGGGGTGCCTTCTGTGTGGGTTCTGCATCTTCTCCCTGTGTTTGTGTGGGTTTGTTTTTGTGTCTTCCCATGTTGCAAACACATGTCTGCATTATTTCTTCCTGGGCCTCTGCTGAAAATTATTTTGTTCCAAGTCAGACTGTCCTGATTAACAAATGCTAAATAAAATTGACAGGCATTTGAATTTCAGACGTCAGGTTTCTGAATGTTTAATTCCTTAGATATTTGATGGTGCAGTGGTAGCATTGTTGCCTCACAGCTATAGGTTTTCTGGTTTGATTCTTGGCTGGGATGCCTTCTGTGTGGTGTCTGCATCTCATCCCTGTGTTTGTGTGGATTTGCTCTGGTGTCCTGCCATTTTACAAAGACATGTGTCTGCAGTATTTCTCCCTGAGCCTCTGCTGAAAATTGTTTTTGTTCCGTCAGAAGTAAAATTGACAGGCATTTGAATTTCAGACGTCATATTCTTCAGAAAATGCATAGTAACACAACCTTTATTTCTAGCAATTTTCTAAGTTTATAAGATGAATATTTGAAATTTGTCCTTATTTTTGGGACTGTATTACCCCATTATTGGCTTTGTCCAGGTTTTTTGTGCTAAGGTTGACAGCTATGGTAAGAACTGAATTCACTGAATATGTATGAGGGCTGTATTCCCTCATTACTGGGTTTGTCCAGGTGTTTTGTGCTAAGAGGTTGACAGCTATGGTGAGAACTGAATTCATTAAATGATAGCCATTTAAGTTTCAGTCTTCTGCTCTTTCACAAAGCAGCTGATTTGGCGTAGTGGTATGTTGCTCTGACTGTTTTGCACAGGGACATTGGTAGTAAAATGTATGGTGGTAACACAACATTTTTCTTTCACAAAGCAGCTGATTTGGCATAGTGGTATGTTGCTCTGACTCTTGCACAGGGACCTTGGCAGTAAAATTTATGGTGGTAACACAGCATTTTATTCTAGCAAATTTCCAAGATTATACAAGGAATGTTTAATGTGTCCCTGGATTTTGGGCTTTTGCCCCCCCCCCCAATAAATTTGTCTTTTTCCAGATTTCTTGTGTTGCGAAGTTGAGATCCAATTGAGTATTGAGTAGATTTTACAAGGAGCTGAGAGCTGCAGGGGAAGAGAAGTTTACTGCTGCTTATGCTAAGTCAGCTTGCATTGTTAATAGCACAACAGGTTGTGTACTTGTTTTTGATGCAGAAGGTTGTTGCTTCTACACCCACAAGGGGTGAAAGCTGCCGTACTAAAAAAGTTAAGATACTAACTATGAGCCTTATTGGTTTGCTATCCATTTCCTATTGCAATATTACTAGCTTATCATTTTTAATGGAATATAGGCAATTTATTCTTCAGGGGCATCAGACACTTTATTTTTCGATGAAACCATGAAATATAAAGGTGTTTGCTAGCAGCAACCTCTTCATTAGTTACAGATTTATTTAATGTGGAATTATTTAGATGACTTTTTTACTTCTTCAGAGATTGTGCATATTTACTGATAATGGTGCATATTTACTGATAATGGTGGACTGTAGAATTGTGCATATTTACTGATAATGGTGGACTGTAGAAGTTTGAGTAGACTTTTATGATGGAAATGTTTTGAACTGGGCAGTTTTGTCATTATGGGTGCATGCATTTTGTTTAATTGTTTACTGGAAAGATGTTCTGAATTAGGCAGTTCTGCCACTGGTAAAATGTATTTTTCTTTGAATGTAGGTTTCAGTGCTGTTTCAATGAATGTGAGTTTCAAGGGCAGAGAAGTTTTAATGCTAAGTTTGTTTAGCAGATGTCTTAGTGTCTGTGCTGTAAAATGCAAAATAAAACTTTCAAATGAAGTCCAAATCATCATAGAAGTAAATCAGTATGCACATTAGTGTTTATGGTAAATGGAGTGAAATAGCCAAGTAATGGATCATTGGAATGGCTGCAGGGGGGGGGGGGGGGCTCCATTCGACCATGATTTTGAGGGGGAAGGGCAACTTAGACAGCCCCAGCTGAACTATACCTCCCAACTGTCCAGATTTGTAAAGAATGAATAGATTTTTGCTTCTTAATTTTGGTTTGTTCCTCATAAAATTTGTGGTTTTCTGGCAAATCATTTAGGAATTAAGTCACTAATGACACACTGAGTTTCAGACTTCATAACCTTCAGAAAAATGCATGCTAAAGTAAGACCTGTTTTATCAACCGTCTCAGTTTATACAAGAGCAATTGTTAGTACTGTTTATATGTTCCGTCCAATATATTTGGCCTTGTCCAGATTTATTGCATTAACAGGTTGAGAGGTACATGCAAATAAATTGCTTTATAGAATTAGGCATAGCCAAACCTCTCAACTGTCCCTGATTTTGGCTCAAAATGTTGCTCTTCCCCCTAATAATCCCTCCGCAAAATAGCAATTTTGGAAGAAAACATGGAGGGTTTACAATTAAGAAATAACTGTAATAATCAGAGTTATAGATTACTTTTATTTCAGAAATGCATGTAGATTCTTTTATTTTGTCAGCTGCCCAAGTTAGCAGTACTAATATTAAAGTGTCCCTTCTTTGACAGGTTCCCAGCTGTATTGTGTGGCTGTTTTATATTTTTACATCACATTTTTGGTCCATTTTTTGGCAAATTAGTGACAAATCATTAAAGACTGAAATTAGAAAATAATGACAGACATTTGAGTTTCAGATTTCATACCATTCAGAAAATTCATACTAATGCAAGACCTATTCTATTATCTTTCTAAGTTTATAAGAGCAATATTTAAAAATTGTCCTTATTTTTGGGCCTTTGTCCCACTTCTTTGTATGGCTTTGTCCAGATTTCTTGCTCTGAGGTTGAGAGGTATGACAAATGTGTCAGGGCCATCACAGTCAACCAGAGGCATTTCAAATTGTGACATACGTCTTGCACCCCACTCCCCCATGTAGTGACTCTGGATGTGTCAAAGCAAGGCAAGGAGTAGTTATGCAGTGTAAATGTGCAGAGTATCCCCCCCCATCCAAGGTAGACACAAGTACTAGAGTGGCTTTTCATCTGTCCTTGATTTTTGCAGAATGGTCTGGTTTCTGTCATATTTTTTGTACTGTTGATTTATGCTTATTACTCAAAGTGCCTGTTGCTCTGTGTTTAAGTAGCAATACTTTAATGACATTCAGGTAAGCTTGGCTGAGATCGTAAGATGCAAGTAAGCTTTAATAAGCATACTGTTAAAGAATTGCCAACATTGAAAGCCTTTCTGTTGTTGCCATGTAGAGAATACTTAACTAGATAATGTATAAGCCTTGGGTATTGAAATGCATATGACAGTATTTGTAATAAAGGACAGATTACATTATTTTAAGAAGCTCATTACACTTGGAGACTTCCAGTCATCTCTGCAGGCTTTACCCGTAAACTAAACAGAATGCCAGTCGTGTGGTCCATAACCTGTACAGTAATCCTTTTAAGCAATGTATCTTGAGCTTATTTCTTGTTTGCTTTCCATTTTTTACTTTGATCATCTTTTTCCGATGAAACAAGTAGATAGTTGTCAGGCAGCAGGTCTTTTTTTGGATAAGAAACATTTTTACAAGTGGGGGCATCAGACATTTCTACTTTCAGCATGTTACTTGGTACTTTAATAAAGCTGAATATAAATTATAATTAGAACTGCAGTGCAAGAAGTGGTTTGAGTTGAGTGCTACTTGATTTTGACTGGCATTCCATTAATGTATTTAAAAACTAATTTATTTTTTCATGCCTCACAACCTTTTTGTTTCCATCTAGATATTAAGTAAGCTGTCATGCAGCCAATGCATTGAAATATTTTTATTCTTCTACACTTCATTTTGTTTTGATTACACTCTCATAATGATGGTTTGGCACCCAGGGCAGTGTATTTAGTTAGCTGTTATGGTTTTGAGCATAGCCCCTCCCCTTTCTAGTTGGTCACACCCCCTCCCATTGACCCCACCCATTCAGCTGTCTCCTGCAGCCCCCCTTTGATTTGAAGTCACCAGCCGCCACTGCTTTTAAGGGCCTTTTAGTAGCTGAAATTATTAGCTGGGTGGTGGCAGGGAGTATGGTCTGGGTAAAGGGCACAGCTGGAGAATGTGTGTCAGCCTTTCCCAGGAGTGTCTGTGAAGTTGTATAAATACTTATCTCAAAATGTGTGTGTGTGTGTGTGTGTGTGTGTGTGTGTGTGTGTGTGTGTGTGTGTGTGTGTGTGTGTGTGTGGGGTGTGTCAGCTACTTGACAGGAACACGAAGCACTGGTTGGACAGAGAGGGTACTGGAGGTTTTAGCTTGCCCAGCTAGGCTGAGACCTGGACCCTATAGCTGTGCCAGTGGGGAGTCTCACTGGTGACCTGGTGAGCAAGGGAGCAACCAGCCCCAGACTGACTGTGATCTCGGTGTGCACTTAAGGGAAATCGTACTTTACCATGTGTGTATTAGTTATCCTTTCCTCTCTAGGAGACTACCTCTCTGGTGTTGGTGAGGATTGAGGCTCCTTGATTGCTGAGCCAGGGCACGGTTGTCACAGTTGTCATCAATTATGACTATTAGTAATTTGGTTTGGCTTACTGTTTTAGTTATTTTGTTATTACATGAGTTGATGCAAAATGATGTTTGGGGTGAAGAGCATATTTTTGTGGTTGAGAAATAGTTGAGAGTCCTTAAGAATTTTAAGACAGTGGTAGTGAAGGAGTCTTAGATGACCTCCTGAAGTTAAGTTAGGAAAGTGCAGCACAAGTAAGGGTTAACTCATCAGCATATACACAAGTGGCAACTTTGGTGGTGGTGATTTGTGCCATTTGTGAAAAAGTTAAATAGAAGGAGGCCAAGTGTAGAGTCTTGGGGAATGTCAACAGAGATTGTTTGGAAAGGTGAGAGATCTTGTTGCCTTTTAAATACCTTTTGGCAATTGGAAAGACAGTAACACTGTAAAGCACATTGTATATGACTAACTTTAGAACATGTAACTTAACAATATCAGTTTGTAAAACACTTAAGTTCTAAAACAGAAAGCATTTAACTAATCCTAGACTAGTGATCTGAGGAATTCACAGTGATACCCACATTAGATTAAGAACTTCCTTTGTCATATTCATTATTGCAGTCTTATGATTGCATCTCACAGCTTCTAAGGATAAGATACATTCGTTAGTATTTGCTCAAAAAAGGTCTTTTAGTACCTTGATGGCCAAGCATGACGCGTCACTGAGCGATGCAAGTCCCTTTGTGACAACTTTAGACAATTACTATGATAACAAAACCCTGCCTATCCTTTAACCCTGCCACTGTCCCATAACAAAATGATAAAAAGTCTTGAATGTAATATGAAAATAGATTTACTTTTGTTTGTGTTCAAAAAAAAAAAAAAAACAGCACCAAATGTTCCCAAGCACAAACAGAAAACTTGGAATGCCAGGGTTATGCTGAGTGGTTTGTCAGCACTGTATGTGATCTGTCTGCTCAATATTTTCGTTCAGTCAAGGAATGGACTGGATGGAAATAAGAAAGAGGACAACAGTAGATGTTATGTTAAAAAGTATTACTTTAAAATAAGTAAATGAGGGGTAGTGTACTATTGCTGAAAAAAAAAAAATCACATTGCTGCTTCTCTTTTTGTATCCGCACTCTGTAACATCTTTGATTAGTGGGATAATGTTTCCTAACCAAATTACACATATTATTTTGCCTGCAGACAAGACAAAGAGCTTAAGAAACAAAAATAAAAATATCCAAACCACAGGATAAAAAACAGAAACAATTAATAGTTCAAAGTGTCCAAAAGACTAAGCGCTTTTGCCTGTTCAATATAAGGGCTTCATCAGAGTCATTTAAACAAAATGTAAAACATGTTTTATATATATATATATATATATGTGTGTGTGTGTGTGTGTGTGTGTGTGTGTATATGTATATATATATATATATATATATATATATATATATATATATATATATATATATATATATATATACACACATATATATATATATATATATATATATATATACACACACATATATATAAAATGTGATGTCAACCTAACTAACCAATCACAACCCTTTTTTCAAATTACAATAAATTTCAAAATTCCAAACAATAAATATTTGCATTTAAACTTGTAACCATTTCAGTAAATTCAAACACTTAATCAGCATTGTTAAAAAGTAAAAAAGCCTGCCCTTGTTTTATCTAAAAATCCAGATTGTTCAACAAACAATAAAATATATTGGTAAGACATGCTCCACAAAATATGTGCATATATTATACCTGTGAACAACAGAGAGTCTGTGCAAGTATGGCAGCTGCAAGGACTCAAACCAAGGCAGAATGCAAAATGAAAGAGAGAGACCATCAGCTGTAGCACCAATTTGCTTTATTAGGCTAGTAGTAAAAAAACTATATAACCATAGAATGAAGATACATACAGACCGGTTTCGGCAAAAGAACTGCAATGCCTTCCTCAGTGTCAATAAATTAGTAGCAAACATTCCCCATATATAGCTTATAATCAAGATCACATGATCCAGTTAGAGATGCTTGTTTAGTCCTGGGGGAAATAATCCCCCTAATTTAATAATCGACTTTTTCTCTTTCTGGTTGAAAATGTGATGCCAGCCAGCTTTGTTGGATCTGTGTGCTGTCATTCTGTCAATGATAACAAAATTAAAAGAAGCAGCTGGAAGTATTAATGTATGTTTGTATAGGGCATTTGTGTTTTTCTTATGTGTAATGTCACAAAAATTTTCACCCATCCGGAACTTCACCGGACATGAAGTTTGCCCTACATAGAATGCCGAACAGTGCATGCAGCTAAATATATTATCCAGTCTGACTGACAGTTGGCATAGAAAGAAATATCAAAAATGTGACCAGTGTTACTACTACTAAAAGTTTTGGATTTAGTAATTTTGGAGCAATAGGAACAGGGCCACAGGAGGGAAAGCAGCCAATCAACCGATCCCCCAATAAAGTAGTTTGTGTTAGGGACATGTCGGATGATGTATAGTGTTTGTAGTGATTGAAATAAGAGCCCAGATTCTTGCCTTTTCTTGAAAAAGAAAGAACATGTAGAGGGTAAAATGCCAGACAATGTGTGGTCAGCCAGCAACATATTCCAGTGGTGTCAGACACTTTGCATAAGTGAATTGGTGTTCCTACCATATGTAGTTACAGATCTAATGGCAGAATTGTCATGATTGGTTTTGACTTTATATTGAAGGAGATCAGACCTGGCCAGATGGTCAACTGTGTTGGAAGCCCGGTATATATAGCCAGCTTGATAGCCCCTATCTTTAAATCTGGAAATAAGATCTTATTTAAAAAGATCATATTCAGAGCAGATATGTTTTCGCTGAATAAATTGGGACTTGTGAATATTATTGCAGACGTGAGGAGGATGATAGCTGGCTGCGTGGAAGAGTGAATTGTATTGGGGAAATTTACGGTGTACCTGAGTGGAGAGTGTGTTATCGATATTTCTCCCAACCATGACATCCAAAAAGATAATATTGTTTGGAGCATAACTGACCGTAAAATCAATTCCCCATTTGTTTTCATTTAAATCTACAAACTCATAAATAATCAACATCGGCCCTCCACACCAACCAGCAATCATCCACATACCGCCTCCAAATGTCAATTTCATCAAGGTAAAACAGAACATCCTGAAGAGACCGATTTGCATCATAGAGACTGCCCTGTTTATGGAATGGGCTTCCCATCCATGTGAAGCTGAGTTCTTGTATAACCCAGTTTAAGAGCAATGTAGACCAATGGATGGCGAATAGGAAATTTACACTGGACCTGGCACCCATGTCCCTTATGGATAGAGTTAGCTTATGAATACCTGGTTCTTAATGTCCTATTCAAACACAGGACATCATTATTCTTTCTTGAAAACTTGGCTAGGGTTAGGAAAGCACCCCAGGTCAGTAGCCTTGTAACACTCTATGGATCTATAAGAATGACCACTGTCAAAATGGTTTCTAACTGGCAGTCTTGTGTTATTTCTATTCTCTGTATAACAACCCACTTCCAGGCAGGATTAGGGCCACTTTACCATGACTTTGGCTTCTTCTGTGGCTTTATGGAGAGGGGTGGAATCTAGGTGTACTTTCACAAAGAATTACAAATGGATTCCTTTTCTGTCTCCCGATTCCAGAACAAGCATTGTTAGGGGCATCTGTACTCGCAAATTCTTTCTCTCCCTATAGGGTCCTAAACTATGGTAATTTACCCAAATATTTTAGGGTACTGCAACAGTGATCTAACGTTGAACACAGTAAAGTTGTGTAAGTAAACTGACCATGATAATAGATGTTCTAATAGACCACTATTGTAGTAGCTGTCACATTCCTCCACCCTGCTTGTTCCAGGATTAGGTGTATTGTGAAGCTGTGTATGTATATTCTCATGTACATTTTTTCATATCTTTAATTTTCTTTCTTTGCATTTTCCTTCAAGGGCTATAGCCTCCCTTTCTAAGGTGAGAAAATTCTAAAACTTTTAGCACTCAGTGTTTATATTAAATTGCCCCTCCTTAAGCCACTTATAAATTGTGGAAAGTGCTCAAGAGCTTTGAAAGCTGTCCAGTGGTCAAATCCTGGACAGGATATAACCATAATAGCTTTGGCTACTGCAAAATTGATCTATTAGAACATCTACTGCAGTAGATTTACCATCGGAATTGTATTTTTCTCTAATAAATCTGTTTGACATTTTTGCAGCATTTTTATAGTTACAGGGCTTTTATTCAGATATAATGCCTGATTTAGGTGTATAGCCACAGACTGGATTAAATACATTTACACTTTGGTTTCTCCTAAAAAGTTTTAAAAATGACAAGTATACTTAACACTTTAGTTGGTGTCTGTGGGAATCTTTGTACATTTGATTGTAGAAGCATATTGTAAATAATAAGAAAATTAATCTTCTTCTCAAGGCCAATATCATCCTAAAACTACCTTTGCCTGTCTATTGCAGTTTGCATTAACTTTTGGTTTATTTTTCTCTTGACAACTTCTGGCTCTAGCATGCTGTTCAGGAACTGTCTTTGCCTAACAGAGAAGGCATTGTTCACATATGTATGTAAATATCAGGTTGGCAAGAATCACCCCGTCATATAATATATATAATTCTTGGTATCCCTTTATCATTGTAAATGCAGGCTTGTTTGTTTGTTTATTTATTTATTTATTTTGAGGGGGTGGGGGTGCTTTTATTTTTATTTATTTATTTTTTTATCTCATGTACATCATCCTGAGACTACCAACGGCTACATGAACGTTGCCAGGTCTACCACCACCTCCTAACTCCCTGGACTATCTCCAATAAATTTGTGACCAGCATAGATCATGGAGATGCCCTGAGGTGGTTGGACATTTACATCTGCCAGAGTTTCGAATTATGCCCTACCTCTGTTGTTCCCTCCCTTTGTCCCTCTAGTAATGCCTGAGGGGAGGGCATGCAATGGAGAATGTGATGCATCACACTCACTGCTGAACAAACATTTTTACGTACAACTCACTGTTAAGCTCTTGCCTTGCACGAGAGTATGCACAGTTGGGAGCAGCCACCACAGCAGAGCTGAAAAGTTAAACACTTCAACCTTTTTTTTTTCAGTCCAAATGAAGTGTTTAACAGCTTTCCACTGCACTTGTCTAGCAGGTGCTGTCTGTGTGGTAGCAACAAGTTAAACACTTAGAGATGCTACACAAGTTCTGTGGTACATGGTAGCAGTTAAAGCTCCATTCACTACAAAGAATTATGATTTGGTCTCTCCCATCATAACCCAGATTATTACATGTCCAAAACGTGGATGTCGAGATTCACCTCTCAAGCTTTGCCCTTGAGTTGTATAGATACCTAGTTTTGTATTCAGTTTTTGCCCTTTTGTATTGATGTATGAACTGATATAGGAGCAGTCTTAGCTTGGTCTTTCTATTCTTATTGATGCTTTTGATTTTGGTTTATTAAACAATGTCTAGAGGCTTCAGACTTGTTATTAGCTTCAAAGTGTTTCTAAACCAATCCGTGTGAAAATTCTCACATCACATATAAAAACAGGGCGTTGTGTGGGGGCATGATGTCTTCCCATCAAGCAAAGATCTGCTTGCTTTAGTAGTAGTTCTGTCATCATGTTGCTGTCCTTTTTATGGCTTCTAAGTGTACGGAACTTGTGACCAAGTGAAGCATGATTTTACATTTAATGTCAAAGAAACACACAACTGTGAACTCAGGCTTTTCTTTACTTTTCTAATGTTACTTGCTTTTCTTCAATCCTTTTAAAAGAAGTGTCATTACTGATGAAGTTGTAACAATCACTATCTCATTTTACTTGATTGTGGAGAAGAGAAGAAACCAAAAGCGACAAGTAGGAGTTTTTAACTGGCACTCAGAGTTAGGCTGACTACATAACTCATATTTTTGTCAGAAAATTAAGAGCTTTGCATATTAACGTATCCTGTAACAAGAACAGCTGTGATGCAGGAAAATATGTTGCAACCCAATAAAATGTCATTAATTGTGTGTTAATAAACAATAAAACTGTATTTCATATAGTGGCTGGAATTCAGAGAACTGGCCCGTGGCCAAGTGAAGTGCCAACCACAGGCAGAACAATTTTATGTGATCACAGAAAAATATGATTGATAGATTGTGATTGATAGATCTCATTAGTGCCTGAATACTAACAAGCACTTTCTGTCAATAATTTTCCCCGGTGGCCCATGCATTGTTTGATGGATAATGCCCCCCCCCCCTGCACACGCACACACACACACACACACACACACACACACACACACACACACACCATCTACCACTATAGCACTACTGGACTTCCGTACACTTAACCTACAATACCATGTCTCGTACTGATCTGAATGATCAATCATGGTCTTTCAGCCATGCTAATTAAAATGCTGTCCACGTTAATTTATTCAGACAAGTGATTCTCTGAATTGTGCAGCAATGAAAATGAGTGGCTGCAGACAGGGAATGTCACTTGAGTAATTTCATTAGCTGCTCCACTGGAATTCCTCATTATCCTGCTGGATGGCTGGTAGGACCACTATCTGCAATAATTTTTTTTTTGTGCTAATGCTAATGGAAAATCACTGCAGTAGGACTGCCTCTGAATTGGAAAGGATCGCCACCAGTGCTGGACACTTGTGGGAGGCCTTACCACTCATAATAACCAATTTTGCATCCCAGGGAATGTGTTTTGTTTCCTAGAGCCCGAAATCTTAGATTCAAATCCTAAATTATGAATGAACAGTAACTGAAGAGTGAGACAGTCTTCTTCCAACCTGCTTTTGTTATTTTGCATGAAGCATTCTTCAGATTTCTCATTGAATCTCTCTGAATCAGCTGTTGGTTGGCTGCAAAGGGTGGAGAGTTCTGGATATTTAATTAACATATGTAATATAAAATCCCAAAAAATCAAAATACTGTTTACAGTTTATATTTACCAATTAGACTGTCTCTTGTACAGCATGGCAGTCTGTTTACTTTCTCATGTATTAATTCATGGTATGCCCTGTTTTTTGACATGTATGTTCCAAGTAAGAAGCTTGAGCATGTTGCTACAAGGCATCCCTTGTGGAAAAAGTTAAACAAAAATAACTGTAGGATTCTCCATAACAGAGGCTTGCCTGCAATTTCTTTGCTCTGTGGGGAGTAATGGCATGCAGAATTAATGGTACTGCTGTCTTTTTGTTCTCCCTTGAGTGGAAAGCATATGCACAGTCACCATGGAGAGCAAGCCTGCCCTGCCTGCACAGCTGAAACTGAGCAACAAAATCAAAGACAGGATAAGAATCTGGTTTGTGAATATCGGCTGCAGCTTTGCCAGACTAGTACAACAGCCTGCATTAATTTGTCTTAACTTACAAAAAAAAAAATCAATGTTTTTACCTGCTTTTTTACATTCTTGCAGAATGCAATACTTAAAACAGACCAGGACGAACCAAGTTCTCTTTTGGAATACTTAAAACAGGTTTTCTTCATATGTACGCACCATTGTTAATATAATTTATACACAAAACAAGCAATGTAAAGTTTGATAAATAGTGAAGCTGTAGGGGTTAAACCAGTAGGTCACAATTTATACAGTAGATAATCTTGTGTAAAATTTGATATTGACGTACTGTGAAACTAGTTTTAAATGCATTTCACCAAATGCTTTAAAATTCATTTGTCTACATATTTTTCCTTCTCTAATTAAGCTCTCTAAATCATATCTTGCTTTGCACAATAATATGTTAATATGACTGCTCATCCAATGCCAATCATATACAAAGTTTACTCCTAATTTGTGTAAAAAGCTAATAATGTGTTTACCTCATACCTGGTGAAGAACCTCTAAACTGTGCCATATTGTGTACCATTTCAGAGTTTTATAAAGCATATGTTTTTTATTTATAAATTATCCTTGAATTGAAGGAATTCTTTAGTTATCTTGCTAAGCATTTAACATCTCTGCATGCACCTCCCAGTCTTTACCTCCTACATAAATCACAAGATGTAGTGGGCTTTTTAGCTAAACATGCAGTGGCTTGCATAGCAGTCTTGGAACAGTCGTTTTAGCCCTTCTGTGTATTATTTCAGGTTACTGCATCCTTTAAAAACTGCTTTTAGAAGTGTTGCACACAGCTCTCTAAGTGGTCTAGCTGCAAGGCTGAATTCAGAAATGCTTTTGATCATAATCAAATGTGTGTTTAGGCTGCCTTGTCCACCACTGGACTGGCACATTTTTCAGAGGCGTGAGCAGAGGTACATGAACAACACACAGTCTGGTTCTCTACCTATGACCAAGGTGCACAGTCAGCTCAGTCTAGTGGTCATGGCTTTGGTAGTACTGCTGCAACCAAAGAAACATTCCCTGGTCTATAGATATTAGAAAGCAAATTTATGGAATGGAATACTCTTTAAGTAGGCACATCTAGCAGTACAAACTACGCAACCACCTATGTTACAGGCACATAAATGGCTGCAGTTATTGAAAACGGTGAGCTGCTTTAATAAGCTGATGAATATTAGGCTGCGACTCATGCTGCTGTGGTATTACAGTGATGTCTGTCAGTACATGGGTGATTTGCCTCCTGAAGCATAGTTGTAATCCCATTGGATAAAAGGAACAGATCATAGGACAGACTTTAGTGAACTGGCAATCAGAAGAAAAGAGATACTGATGTGATTGTAGAAATCTCTAGAGGGTTTAGCAATCACTGTGACAATCGTTGGTCACTAAGTAAATGAGAAAGCTGTCTGTGCTTTGGCTGTCGGCCAGGTACAAAGTATCAGCATTCACAAGAAATTACTTCAGAAGGCCTACTGTGCACAAAACAGAACAGCAGCAACATCAGCTCTGTATTGTACCTCCTCAGCAGGACTATGTGCAAGGGTTTGGCCACATGGATGGATACAACGTAGCTTGTCCTATGGAACATTTCTGTGGTCAGTGACCTTGAGATGCTGAGGGGTGAGCTGTTGCATCTATGACACAGTACATTACCTAGTGTTCTAGGGATGTCTGTCAGTCCTGCAGAATACCGTTGAGTGTGTTATGTGCAGAATAGGGGATGAAAGAATATAATAAACACAAAGACTTGCATGACTTTAGGGACAGTGTAGGCATCTATGGGACAAATAGCTGTGGTTGTCAAATCAGAGATTGTCAACATCACCACTATGTATAAGGTGGATTACAATGGAACCAGTAATTCTCCAGTGGTAAATCACTACCAGGCATTGACATTAGTGAATAAACATGACAGTGATACAAGGAGACTGCAGTCCTGCCTACATCTCACTTCATATGAGGAAGTGGAATAGGGCAATGTGCATCACACTCAACTCTGGCATGCAGTTCAGAAAGAGAAGCTCATTTGTATGTCTTATTCTGTATGGTTACATATCAGATATACTTGCAATAGGGCATCATGACCACCATCTGCTGCCTAGCACCAGTTGACCATACATATTTCCACAGCACTATGATCCTCAGATAACAGGCACAATTTTGCTTGTAAAGTTTAGTCTACGAGACCTTTTATATTGTTTGTTGCTGTCATGTGTACCTCTGCATTTGAGACATGGATTTGATTGATAAACCAGTTTCACGTCTGCACTTATTAAACCTTGCTTAACAAATCAGCTGTCCCTCTGGGGCAGTAGCCAGTCACAATGATGGGCAATACTTACTGCAGTGGTTTGGTGCAAAAAATTGACTAGATAGTAATGCTGTGTTCCAGGCAGTTTCTTTAATACTTAATTATTTAATTGATTTATTATTAATTAAGTTATTTACACTCCGTATATAAGGGAATGTATCTTTACCATGTATTGTGTGCTCATTGAAGGCTGTGGTGGCCGAGGCGCTAAGACTTGTTTCAATAATACATTTTCCACTTGGAATCATTGTTGTTTTTCATAGTTTAGTCTTTTTCAATACTGGTTTTTGTTTTTTTGTTGTTTTTTTTTGTGTTCCAGGCTTTGCCTGGTGTGCTTTGTGGTGCTTTCTGTGTTATTTATGCATGATTTTCTGTCAATTTGTCTTTAAATTGTTGCAAGAAAGTTGTCTGTGGTTCACAGCAACATACCTACAACAAAAATAGACAGTGCATCTTTTTATCAATTTGTACATGGGATTTAGCTTGCTTAGTGTATACTGTTATACTGAATCCCAACCTCAGTTTTTAAGATGTTAGTAACCCTGTATTTTGACATTAGAAATCTGTACCTTATACAACATTAAACTTACCATGTGTTCAAACTCTTTTCTACTTGCACACTGACGCGTGCACACTTACACACACAGACACACACACACACACACACACACACACACACACACACACACACACACACACACACACACACACACACACACACTCTGAATGTTTATGTACTGAATGGCCACTTTCATATCACTTCATAAAATGGTACGTTGCAACCTATGAAGTGAACTTCCATGAGGAATGCTTGGTCTGCATCCATACCTTCTAACCGTACCAAATTACTCCATTTTTACTGAGTTTGAGGTCCAAGTAATGGGGTGCCATGAATCTCGATTCCATCTCTGAGTTTTTCTCAGCTTTTTTTATTTTTATTTTCACTTTTTGAGCTGATGTCATCATGTGTGTGATGACGTCAGCTCTGTCGGGGCTAACAGCCTGTTGGAATTGAGCTCAAGGGCTCACATGGCTGTTCAAATGGAGTGCAGGAAAACATGTATTATCTTTTGCGAGGAGCAAGGTGAACAGAAAGAACTCACTGCTGCATTATTATTTTGGCTGCACTTGCTACACTAGCAGCCAACGCCGTTATTTTGTACACTAGCAAGGTAAACGGACTCACTGCTGTATGCCAATTTATTCTGGCGCTCCTGGCTTATTATCTGGCTTAGTTGCACTTGTGAGCCATTATTTTGTACACTAGCAAGGTGAATGGAAAGGACTCACTGCTGCATACAGATTTCTGGCTAGCCGTTATTTTGTAAACTAGCAAGGTGAACATGCAGATTTATTTATTCTGGCATTTCTGGCTGTCTCTAATATGTGAAATGAACTGCTGCAGTGTACATGAATGGGTAAGATTCTTAGTTTTACAGAAGGGTGTCTGTGTCTGTGTCTGTGTGTCTGTCTGTGTGTGTGACTGGCCATTATTTTGTACACTAGCAAGGTGAACATGCTGATTTATTTATTCTCGCTCTCCTGGCTGGTTCTAATATGTGAAATGAACTGCAACATACATGGAATGGGTAGAATTCTTAGTTTTACAGAAGGATGTGTAGACCTGGTGGCTAGAGGTACTCGGGCTCAAACCCTGTACCTTGAGTACAAGGTAAAAATAGCCTAAAGTCCATAGCCATCACACTTGTGAATTTATGCCTCATATTTTTTTATCTGTTCCTCATAAAATCTGTGGTTTTCAGGATTTTTGTGGCAAAGAAATCACTGAAGGGTTGAATTCACTAAATAATGACAGGCATTTGAATTTCAGACTTCATATTCTTCAGAAAATAAATGGTAACACAAAACCTTTTATTCTAGCAATTTTCTAAGTTGATAAGTATTTGAAATTTGTCCATATTTTGGGGCTGTATTCCCCCATTATTGGCTTTGTCCATTTTTTTGTGCTATGACGTTGAGAGCTATGGTGAGAAGTGAGAACTGATTTCTGTATTACCCCATTATTGGCTTTGTCCAGGTTTTTTGTGCTAAGAGGTTGAGAGCTATGGTGAGACGTGAGAACTGAGAACTGAATTCACTAAATGATAGCCATTTAAGTTTCAGTCTTCCTATCTTACAGGAAGCTGCTGATTTGGCATAGTGGTATGTTTCTCTGACTGTAGTACACAGGGTCCTGGGTTCAAGACTTGGCAGTGAAATGCATGGTGGTAACACAACATTTTATTCAAGCAACTTTCCAAAAATATACAAGCAATGTTTAAAATGTGTCCCTGGTTTTTGGCCTTTTGTTCCCCCCTCCAAAAAAAAAAAAAACTGAAATTGAAAATTAGTGCAAGAAGCTGTGCAACGTGCCTATGGCTTTATACTACTGTTATTTATATATATATGTATATATACATATATGTTGTGTGGGTGTGGAAGTAGACTTTTATGATGGAAATGTTCTAAACTGAGCAATTTTGTCATTATTGGTTCATGCATTTTTTTCATTGCCTACTGGAAAAACATTCAAACAATAAATTTAAAATGCGCTCTAACAAGTGAGCTGTCTTGTACAAGGAATATAATTTAATAAAGTCAGGAAGGTGCATCAAAGAACATGTCTATGTTGTTTTGTGTGCAAGGGGCCAATGATTTGAAAACAGCCCAAAGGTAATCTTTATCCACCACTGTCCAGATGCATTTTCTTTGCATGTGGTGTGGGTTTCAATGCTGTTTCAATGAATGTGAGTTTCAAGGGCAGAGAAGTTTTAATGCCAAGTCTATTTTCATTGTGGGGCAGTATTGCTTTGTTTAATTAGCAGATGTCTATTAATGTTTGTGCAAAAATTCAAATCATTGTAGAAGTAAAGTAGTATGCACACATTAATGTTTATGGTAAATGGGGTGAAATAGCCAGGTAATGGGACATTGGGATGGCTGCAGGGGGACTCTGGAGTCATATTTTGCTTGTCTGTTGTTCAGTTTGCATTTGAAAGTTGGCATCTCACAATTCCATTGGAGTGGGTGGGGTAATGTAATTATGTATGCACATTTTATGTTGATCAGCATACATATTTGCACCTATTTTTCATGGGCCTTGTCCAGATTTTTGATGTTTCCAGGTTGAGAGGTATGTCTGCATCAGTCTTGAAGTTTCATGTTTGTTCATAATCTATGATAACTTACAGTTTTGTCAAACGTTGCACCGTTGTATTTTTCATATGCAAATCTCCTTTGGAGGATATCACAGTTTCCTTTTTATAGCAAAGTGAACTATCACAATTTCCTTTTTAGCAAAGTGAATAACTGAAAAATTGAACCAAGTATGCATGTTACTGAATAAGTGTTAAAAATGGAAGTTTGCTGTTAGAAAGAGGCTTTGTATAATCTCTTAAATAATGAAAAGGTGAAACAAATGTTGTTCTAAAATGCCTTCGTATTGCACTAATCTCTTTCATCTGTTATACTTAAAAAAACATAAAATGTTCCTCTTGCTACCTAGTTTTGGGGTTGGAAGAGACAACGGGCTTATCATGAAAATGTTACTATTTAATATCCCAGGAATTTCAGAGCATGAAGGATGTGGAACCTCTAGAGGAACATTTAAGAGAAGGGCACTGCAGCATCAGAGAACACCTTCGCACTAAGCAGCATTTCTGGGCACAATTTATAAGCGGAAACTTTGAAAGAGGCATCTATGCAGCCTAGAAAGCTGGACATTAAGCTATGTTGACTTTGGTTGTCTTTTGTAATTTCAGGTGTCTGGATGTAGCAGTATTAAAGGATAAAAAAGAACGATGCATTGCAGATTGTAACTCGGGTAATAGAAGATGCGGTGAAAGTCCAAATCATAGTCTGTTGGTGGAAACTATGGGACAGTAAGAATGTAAGGATCTGTTTAGCAGGGACAGTTTCTATTCTCATCCTCTAGGAAGAGCAAATTATTGGCTTGAAAATTATATTAGAATGGCGATTGTTTTAACTATAACAGAATATGGGGACAGAATTCGATCACTACAGGTGCTACACTTAGATTCAAGCAAGAAGCAGATGAATGCAAGGGAAATGATGTGAGATATTAACCTTTGAGAGAAATTATTTTGATGTAGACTTTGATGGTGACGGGGGGTGTAGCTGCATCAGGTATGCACTGAGGCTTGATAATCCTAGGATACAGGGAAGGAAGGAGTGTAAAAATTTTTTTGGGGGGATAAAAATTGACATTATAGAGCAAGATGATGTAGTATTCAGGGGGAATGTGAAGGGTGATCAATGGGATGTATTACCTTCCTGCAATCAAGTCAGAGAGGGAAACAGAGAGAGGATAGATGCAATGTAGACCTGGTACAAATGTAAAAAGAAAAAGAAGATAAAACATAAAAACTCCATAACAGGAGCTGGAGTGAAAAGAAGCAAGTTGTCTTTTTGAGGAATTTCAGATTTTCAGAAGTCAAATGTAATATACTTGGCAACAAGCAGAGGAAGAGAACTATAGAAATAACTAAGCAAGAAGGCTTGAGTCATAAAGTAGAGGATGCAAGAAGAAATGTGAGGATATGGGCATAGGATGTTGAAGAACAGAGGGAATTAAAGGGGGGTCATTAAGAATTCCACTGGCTAATGGCAACCATTTGGAGGACCATGGTCAGTATCGGAAAATATTTGGCCAGTAAGACAAAGAAAGGCAGCATTTTATTCTTAGGTATATGGTGCAAAAAGGAGAGCAGGAAGATAATCAGTGAGTTAAAAAAAGAGATGGTTACAAATCATGGAAGCATGTGAGAAGACATTATTTTTCATCAAATTACTTGCTTTTATGTTTAGTAAAGTGAGAGTGACTATGGTGCTGGTGTGGAATTCAAGGGATAAGTATATAGAAGCATTTTCTGTGGAGGAGAGATCAAGTTAGCGTACATAAAATAAGGCAAGGGTTGCCGCTATGGATACTCAAGAATCTGTAAAAGATATTGATGGAATCTCTTAAGTGAATTTAATGGATCCCCTAGTGACAAGGTAGACATAATGGATTGGAAGTGTGCCATGGTATTCTTCTGCTTACTGAGGTCTGGGACCATGCAAGGGAAATAAAGACCAGAAACTTGATCTCATCAATGGGGAAATCATAGAAAAATTCTGATAGGAAAGCTAGCAAGATTTTTAGAGACCAGAGGTCTTGTGTGTGTCAACTAGCATGGGTTCACAGTCTTACATATCCTATCAAATCAAACTGCTCTTGTAATACACTTGTATAATGATGGACTTTCAGACCGTGTTTGGCTCCTGGACTTAAAAAATAAAATGTATGGATCAAAGCGCCAGATACCGAAAAATACTAATTAATAAAAAGTAAGCCTAAGTTTGCGGGTATTTATTTTAAGATAGGGTGTTTTCATCAAACTTTGTACAAAGATGTCTTCAAAATGAATAGACATCTTCAATGTCAGAGCTGTACTAGTGTATCTGAATCATTCTGTTTCCTATTATATTTTAAACTATTATATGCCAAAATGGCCATCACAACAGGGATTTGCCATAGTGACATGATTTTTTTTATTAAAAACTTGATCTTTTTTGTCCACAGTGTAGTTTTTGTTACCTTAATGTGATGCACATACCTAGGAAAGTAACTGGTATTTTTCCTACTGTATTTAGTTAAAGTAAAAATGCCATGAGTCATTGTGTCTGGAAGCAGTGGTAATGTTTCTGTTTCACTGAATTACACGTGATTTATATTTTCTTCCATACAAAGTAAGTAAGTAGTAAGGTTATACTAAGTATTAAAAACTGTAATTTATATAGAGGATTTATGATCAGGTCGCCAGTAGCAACAAGAATATTATGTGTATGAGACACAGATGCCAAGAAATTTACTTTCAAGATGAATCGTGGCATCCATGTCAAGAACAAATAATACTTTATTAATACTGGAAATCTGATCATAATTCTTTGTCGTGCATGGAGATGTATCTGCTGCATGTACTACAAATTAATGAAGAATCAGATTTAAAAAAATGTAATATGTTTTCCTGGCTTTGAACGTCAGTAAATCATTGGTGAGGTGGATGACATCCTTATGTACTCCCTGTGTAAGGGAAGCAGTAATAGTCAAAATAGTGGATGTACTTTAGTAGACAGCAAGGTGAAATGGGAGTTGAATCAAAGCAGTTTCATGCCTTACTGCTGCTGATGTTCATCGTGCATACAGCTGCATTCATTACAGATGGGTTATCCTGCCGTCAGGCGGGTCCTCGGTCGGCCGAATTCCAAAGTCTAGGTCCGGCGTCGGTTGTCATCGCTTCTTCCCTGACGTCAGTGTGGCAGGGGTATAAAAGAGGCAGCCGATGCCATTTTCTTCAGTCTTTCTTGCCGCGCGGTGCCCGAAGCAGAAGCAGTTCGCAAGTGCCGGTCGGCCAGCTCCTGAGATTTACAAACAGTATTTCAGCCGAAGTCTTCTTTAAAGCTAAGTACCCCATTGGGGAAACTTTTCTTGCCTCAGTCCGATGTCAGACAAAGTTAATAATTGCATTTCTTGTGGGAAGCAAATACCGCATAAGGATTTTCACTCTTTCTGTATACCTTGCTTAGGGCCAGACCACGACGTCTCGGCCTGCCGTTTTTGTGCTAGGTTCAACAAGCACACTATTAATCACCGGGCGGAGTTCGCCCTTCATTATTTTGGCAAAAAATGTAATTATGTCATGTCGTCGGATACACCGACGCCAGTTTTAGGAAAAAGACGCAAAGACAAGGACCGACATCCGAGGTCCGCACCGAGTACTGAGACCACGCTAAGGCTGACTACCGGTTCTCTGGTTCTCAGCGAGGTGCCTACACAGCCCCTGACTACCGATGAAACTATTTTACCGGTGTCTTCAGTACCCGAGGTCGCAGGCTCCTCGGTCTCCATTCCCACTGCAGATACCGACGCCACTCTTGGCGGGGAAAATGAAAATTTAGGGAGGCCTGCCATTTCTGAAGGCGTCTTCAGGCCTACCACCTTCTCTATTAAAGCCTTCACTAAATCTAAAGCTACCATCAAAACTAAAAAACAAGGCCCTCAGACCTCCTCCCAAGGCCCCATGCCTAAAAAACAGATGCTTAAAATGGCTGAGGATTTGATAACTCTCATCAGGGGTTCTCAACCCCCCTCTGACAAAAGACCCAGATTGGAGGAAGACTACCCTTCCTCAGACCAGGCTTCTATTACCTCAGACCATTCTGAGACCCAGGATTATGCCTATTCCCCTTTTGAAGACTCTGATGCTGAGGAGTCTATTCCCTCAGTCTCCCCCCCTGAGGACTACTCTTTTGGGGAAACCCTGCATACATTGAGGGAGCACTTCCACTGGGAAGGCCAAGATTACTCAGATTCCAAGAAAAGGCTCAGGGAATTTCTACTGCTCCCCCAGCATAGGCCCCTGGCTATCCCTCCTGTTTTAGATATTTTGGATGATGTGTACATGAAGCCAGTCTTAATCCAGATTCTTTACCTCCAGCCCCTGTTAAACCAGACGGGTATTACCGGGTTCCTGATTCTCACCAGTTCCTTTATAAAAGCCATACTGCTGACCCAGAAACAATTTCACAGGGTCCCAAGAGGATAAAGGCCTCTACTGCTAAAAACCCTTTACCTTCAGAGAGAGATTCCAGAGCATTAGAAAGGTGGGGGAAAAAGGTGTATACATCAGCCACTTTAACCATGAGGGCATTAAACTGTCAATTCCATATGTTAAAGTACCAGCAGTTTTTGTTATCTCAGTTGAAAAGCAAAATGACACAAACAGAACAACCAGATTTGAAAGAGTTGCAGGATTTGTTGCATGGAGCAGAGCAAGTGGGTAAACATACCTTGCAGTGTGGTTTTGATGCTTTAGAGGCCTCATGTAGAGCTGCTGTCACAGGGTCTGTCATACGTAGACATGCTTGGCTCAAAGAGCAAACCTTACCAGATCATGTCAAAGCAAAGTTATTAGATGCACCACTTCAAAAAGATGTATTGTTCGGTGTTAAAGCTGAGGAGGTACTAAAGAAAATGGAGGAAAAAGCAAAATCTATGCAAACAGTTAAAGATTTCTTGCAGGTGCAACCTCCACGCTTCAACAGAAACTGGCCTTCAAAAAATTGGTCCTTTCCAGCCACAGACAGACCTTAAAGGGGCAGATACAGACGCCCAAGGGGTAGAGGACAACCTCAAGGATCTTACAGAGCTAGACAGTGGCATGCACCAACCCCAAGAGGTGGAGAAGATAGGCCACAGTCATTTAGAAAACAGACACAATGACTTCCCCCTATGCCTGCCAAACAAAGCTATAATGGCAGCACCTTTGGGCGGAAAACTGGCATTATTTTCAAAAAACTGGCACATTGTTACAAAAGACAAATGGATTCTGGACATTATAGACAGAGGCTACAGGTTCCACTTTCACACCCTTCCAAAAATGAGAGGCTTGCCAAACCTGCCACAAAATCAATGGGCAGAGGCACAAAGACAAATTTCCGCTCTCATGGATATGAAAGCAATTCAAGAAGTACCTGCAGAAGAACAAGGTCAAGGTTTTTATTCCAGACTATTTCTGGTACCAAGGAAGGACAAAGATTGGAGACCCATCTTAGACCTATCCATCCTAAACACATATCTACAGGTACCAAAATTCAAGATGCTCACATTACAGCAGCTTCTTCCCATGCTGGGCAAGGAGTCTTGGCTGGTAACGTTGGACCTCAAGGAGGCATACCTGCATGTCCCTATCAGACAAGATTGCCGAAGATACCTCAGATTTCTTGCAGGTTCAACCCATTACCAATTCTCTGCATTGCCCTTTGGCTTATCTGCTGCGCCCAGAGTGTTTACGAAATGCCTGGCATCAGTAATTGCCTTCTGCTGACAACAAGGAATACAAATCTACCCATATCTGGCTGACTGCCTGATCCAAGCGGACAGCAAGGACATTCTATTGCAGCATCTGGCGTTTGTAATAAAACTGTTAAACTACCTGGGATACACAGTGAACAAAAAGAAATCAAAACTAATACCTTCTCAGCAGATAATTTTTCTGGGTGCCAGCTTAAATACAACCACCCAGATGGCCTACCTCACGCCAGACAAACAAGGGCAGCTGTCTCAATACTTCAACAAAATGGCAACTTTAACCAGACTAACTGCAAGGAAAGTCCTGCAGGGTCTGGGATTCTGCAATGGTACCTAAAAAACTTATGGTCTCAACACAGCCACAGCTTGGAAACAATTATACCACTCATTCCATGCCTACAAAAGGATTTTTTGTGGTGGGCTCAAGCATGCCAAAGAAACACAGGTCTCCCTTTCTGTTTACCTCAAGCAACTCAAATCATCACAACGGACGCCTCAGACTACGCTTGGGGAGCACACATGACAGATCAGTGCATTCAGGGAAAATGGTCCCAAACAGAGAGGCACCTACACATCAACCAAAAGGAGATGCTAGCCGTGCAAAATGCCCTTATGACCTTCAAGGACCTACTGCATCCAGGCCAGCTATTGATAAGGACAGACAACACCACAGTCATGTGGTACATAAACAAACAGGGGGGAACTCATTCATACCCCCTGTGCAGGCAAGCCATGACCCTGTGGAACACAGCTCTGGAATTACAAATTCAACTACAGGCACAATTCCTGCCAGGGAAGGAAAACACACTGGCAGACAACTTAAGCAGAAACATGACAGACCCACACGAATGGAAGTTGCATCCTCAAGTTTTCTCAAAGATAACTCAAGCATGGGGACAGCCAGACATAGATCTATTTGCTACCCACAGAAATTACCAGTTGAAAAAATTCTGTTCAAGGACCTATCATCCACAGGCCTGGAAAGTGGACGACTCTCCTTCAATTGATAACATTGACAGTCTATGCCTTCCTGCCTCTTCCTCTACTGACCAAAGTTCTATTAAAAGCCAGAGCAGAGAGGCCACAAATGATTCTCATTGCTCCAGACTGGCCACAACAACACTGGTATCCTCTCCTAAAGAGCCTGTCACACTCACCACCATGGATCCTACCTCTAGTTCCTCTTCTGTTGTCCCAGCACAACTATAAAACCCTTCACAGCCAGCTCAAAACCTTAAATCTAGCTGCATGGAGAATACCTTAATTTCACAACAGACTCTCCTCTCCAAGGAGGTGCAGGATGTCATCTTGGAGGCCAGAAGACCCTCTACTAGAAAAACCTACTCCGCCAAATGGAAACGATTTTGTTCCTGGAATCAAGAAAAGGGCCAGAATCCTTGGGTAATAAATATACCTCAAATTTTACAGTACCTAGCTGAGATGTTAAACAGTGGCCTTTCCTTCTCCTCCATCAAGATCCACGCTTCAGCCATTTCTGCACAATACAATACAGATCCTCCTTTATTCTCACATCCTCTATTAAGGCAGTTCCTCAGAGGGGCAAAAAATATAAAACCCCCACGGAAACCACCAGTCCCAGCTTGGGACCTCAACTTCGTATTGGAAAAGCTGACCCTGCCTCCTCTTGAGCCGGCTTCTTCAACAGAGCTACAATACTTGTCATGGAAAACAGCCTTCCTTCTGGCTATTTCCTCAGCACGCAGGGTTTCGGAGCTACAGGCCCTCATGGCTGTGCAACCATTCATCATTTTCCATCAGGACAGAGTTTCCTTACGAACCAACCCTACCTTCATGCCAAAGGTTGTATCCAGTGTAGCTTTGAATCAGACTATTCATTTACCTACCTTTTATCCAAATCCACAGGACAAAGGAGAGAGACTACTACATTCCTTGGACATTCACAGACAACTTCATTATTACTTGGACAGAACAAAGTCCTTCAGGAAATCTGAGCAGCTCTTTGTGTCCTATGCTACAGGCGCTCAAGGAAAGGCAATTTCCAAACAGACAATTTCAAAATGGATAGCCCACTGCATACGCTTTTGTTATTCATTTCATGGAAAATCTGTGCCTGTATACATCAGATCCCACTCCACCAGGGCTACAGCTACCTCTACAGCTTTCCTCAGGGGGGTCCCTACCAAGGACATTTTGGAAGCAGCTACTTGGAGTTCAGTGCACACTTTCTCCAAGCATTACCACCTTCCACTATATTCTAAATCTAGAGTGGGCTTTGCCACAGCAGTCCTGCAGGGCATCCTAGCCCCTCCTAGTTCCACTTAGTACCTACCACCCTTACTTAGCTTTGGGATTCTACCCATCTGTAATGACTGCAACTGTATGCACGATGAACATAGTACAGTTTTGTACCTACCATAAATGTAGATGTTCGAGTGCTCATACAGCTGCAGTCCAGGTTACCCTCCCTCCATCCCCTCTTAGGACAGGCCTTATGACAAACACCTTTATCATACAACCTATTTGGGGTATTTGCTTGCAACTACTGTTTTCTGATTTATCTACATTGCATGTTTGCATAATATTATGTTTTGCCTTCCTTCTGGGGGAACCTGACATCTGGGGCAAGAAAAACTGAAGAAAATGGCGTCGGCTGCCTCTTTTATACCCCTACTGCACTGACATCATGGAAGAAGCGACGACAACCAACGCCGGACCTAGACTTTGGAATTCGGCTGACCGAGGACCCGCCTGACGGCAGGATAACCCATCTGTAATGACTGCAGCTGTATGAGCACTCGAACATCTACATTTATGGTAGGTACAAAACTGTACTTTTTCTGATAGGTGCAAATGCAATGTTAACAGTGCCTAGGGTGCATTTAACAATTGTATTTTAGCCATTTTTTTATTGTAATCATGGTACTCCATACACTACAGACTATTTCTAGCCCCCACCCCCATACACGTTTAGAAGCACTCTAATTAATACAGGGAGAAGAACTGTTCTGGGATAAAGTTAACTACTTTAGAGAGTGGAGTTGTCCTTTACAGATAAAATATTCTGCTTTTATTCTGAAACAGAATCACCTAGTACAAATTGTACAACTTTTTAAACAATATAAACTATTTTCTGTTATATGATAAGGAAAATGGTTGTTTGTCATTTGTTGACGTAAGCAACTACTTTGTATTGTGTGCTGAAGAAACAAATATTTTCTTTTTAAATTACTTACAGACAGTAAAGATGCATAAACGTAGACCTAAGGATAATGACTCCTACATTAGTAGACCTGAGGGAGTAGCAGTTTACTGATATATTACCATTTTCTATGCCAGAGGAAGACATTGTACCAAATGTAATAGTTTCAAACTGATTGCATTCACCAGGAGAATGGTTTGTGCAGTAACAGTCAACCATATGGCCTTTTAGAAGGAAAAACAGTGATGCTTTTTTGTATCACTTCATTGGTCAAAGCCTGCGTAAACCTCTTAATGTTATTTGCTTGTTTCCATTTCTGCTGTTGATTGCTATGCATCAACATCCTGAGCCTCAAAAATACAAAAAAACAATGTCTGAAATCCGGAAGGGCAAAAGTTACCTTCACATGTTTGCACAAGGAGCAACCCACCCCCATTATGGGAGCAAGCACTTCACATGCCAAAACTTATATATCTCCCAACTCAATGGTCACACTAACTCAGAGAAGTGACAAATATCCCAAAAGAAGGGAATTAGTGCTGGCACATCCAGAAATCACACCATCAATGATTTCCCATGGAAAACAGTGATCAGCGTTCTCTTTTGTTTCAGCTACTGATGCTCGAAGAATTTCACCTTGACCACATGCAGAGGAGACCCCATTTCCCATGTAGAGCTACTGTCACTTTGTGCTGTACCTCAGACTTACACAATGGGGGCAGTTGGATACATCAAACTACTTAGCTTCTCCAGGAACTAAGACTATTACCTTGATGTTCAGCTTATACTTTCCAAAATGGGTCTGTGATAATCTAACTTATTTTCTAAATAGAAGTCAGCACTGAACATGAAAAGAGAGAGAGAGGTCTTTAAATATGTTATTAGCCTGCCTTTATTTTAGTTAACATCTAAATCTGCACTGAGCAACTTGATAAAGGTGTTTTGGAATATAAAATAGTTTCTCTCTGTAGAATAAGCTGGTTGCATTTTTAGTGGCAATGCTAAATCTGTGTATAACACTTTGACACTTGCTTGGGGGATATTTCTTAGCCAAACTGAGAATATGTATACAGTGTATGATGTTTAAACAAACACTGTTAAGGAAGACAAAAAGGATGCTATGGAAGTGCAACAGTATTCTGTGCAAAAGTCATATTGATAGGTGAGTATTTGCCACAACAGTTAGTGCATGTGTGTAGTGTGTAAAAATGTTTTGATGAACTTTATAAAAAATACTCATGTCAAGCAGGTTTCTACCGATTATCCTTTTATTGTAGAGTTCATAATAAATATGATTGCATTTCTAGCTATGGCAAAGGGGGATGTACAGTTCTGTAAACAGTTATGAACAGTGGACTCTTGTATTCTTACAAAAGTAAACTTTCTTGATCCTCTTACTATTCTTTTGTTTTTAACAGGTCAAAGAGTGGCTTTGTTTAAACTGCCAAATGCAGAGGGCAATGAACATGGAAATGTCTTCAACACCTGTTGGTAAGCCGCAACCATCACAACCCAGACAGCCGACGGTTCCCACTGTACAAAAAGCCAAACAGCCAGTGCAAACATCAACAGCAGGAGAAAAGAAAGTCCAGGAACATGCAGAGAAAAAAGCTGACATGCAGAAAACTGAGCACAGAAAACCCGCAGAAGCTAAAAAAGCACCTCAGCTAATTAAACAGCAGTCACTGCTGCAAAGTCCACCTTTAAAAGCTAAACAATCGATACCTGATTCTAAGGTTGAACATGCACCACAGCACAAAGACAAAAAAGAACCAGAACATACTGGACCAGTGGATCAGAAGCCACTGGATACACAAACACAGGCAAAGCCAGGTGTTACTGATGCTCTTGGACATGAGACTGCAAAGGTTATTTCTGAGCCTCATGCCCCATTAGTTTTACAGAAGGAGACTCAAAGAACTGCAGATGGTCCTTCAGTTGCACAGATGAAACAGGGAGACCAAATGTCTGTTCAGTCTAGTGCCATGAGGCCAGTTCAAGAGCAGCATGGAAAAGATGATTTTAAGGCTGGAATGCAGTCTGTGCCAGGTTCTAAAGGGGATATTCTTCATGGGCCATCTAAAGAGCCTACACAAAAGGTGGCAGGGACATTGAGGGATGTTACTGTCAGTGGAGGTGCTAAACCATATGCCAATGATTTGCCAAAAGGACAGAAAGGAACAGAACCTCCCAAATTTGGTCCTTCACAAATTTCTTCTCAAGCATCTCCGAAGCCTCAGGAGCAACCAAGACGTTTCAGCCTGAACCTTGGAAGTATGACTGAAACACCAAAACATCAGCCTTTAACACCTCAAGAAACAGTAACTGGAAAACTCTTTGGATTTGGTGCTTCTTTTTTCAATCAAGCCTCCAGTTTTATCTCACAAACAACCCAGTCTGCTGCACAGACTCCAAGTTCGGTGGCAGCAGCAGCAAAACAGCCAACCCCCACTGGTTCTCCAAAGACAGCACCACGTGCACCAGCCAAAGAGGCAGTTCCTGTCACACCATCTCCTAAACAAACCCCCGCAAAAACAGAAGGAAAGCCACAAACAGCAGCAAAGCCTATCCCAGCCACAATAGGTAAACCTACAACTCTTGCTACTGAAGGACCACATATAGCACCTTCTAAGGATGAAGGAGGTAAAGGCCCAGTGGATAAAGTTAAACAACTTCCCAAAGTAGTGGATGAATGTAAAGAACTTCCCAAAGCACAACAGACAGAAACATCTTTAGTAGCAACTATTTCTACATGCCCTTTGTGTAAAACGTTATTAAATATTGGTTCTAAGGATCCACCAAATTACAATACTTGCACTGAATGTAAGAGTATTGTTTGCAATCTCTGTGGATTTAATCCAACACCTCACTTAATTGAGGTAAGGAGCTTCTACACAGCTTATTTTTATTTTGTTATGACTAGTTTGTTGTTGTAGATTTACACTTTTGAGACTTTTTTTTCCATGTAACAGTGGTGATTTCGCTAAAAATTAATTTGCCTTTCAAAGTAGATGTGTCTATGCTGTGTTTCAGAAAACAGGATTATGATCCGGTTACCGATCATAACTGGCTTATTATGTATTCAAGACATGGATGATGAGAAATTCACCTTAAGAGCAAAGCTCAAGGTGAATCTTGGCTTCCATGTCGAGAACACATAATAATGGGTTATGATCAGAGACTCAATCATAACTCTGCGTAGTGCATGCTGTTTTACCTGTTCCATGTACTACTAGTTACAGGGAAAAGAACACTAAGTATTTAGAGCTGTAAAGCACTTGGCAAGAGCGATCAGAAAGACAGCATTACACGTTTTCATATTTTACAAAGAAAGTCAGGGAGAGATTATAGGCAGAGACAGCTGGCAGAAAGAAGGCTGCTTTTAGTTCTAATGCTCTTGTTTGCTGGCCAATACTGGCAGGTGTAACTGCATAGCACAATACCCGATCTCAATAACTGAAGCAGGGGTTGCTTAAAATTTAAGATTGGGTCTCATACTATAGAAGTGCTTAACTAGTTTGTCTTTTTCCAGATATCAGAGCGTAGTCAACACACTCCATGCACTACGTAGAGGGTTACGATTGGGTGTCGTTACTGTGTGTTCAAGACGTGGATGCCAAGAAATACACCTCGAGAGGAAAGCCTGAGAGATGGGACTTGTCATCCATGTAGAGAACTCATAATAATAGGTTATGATCTGTGAAACCCAGTCATAGCTCTTTGTAGTGCTTGCAGTTTTGTCTATCTGCACCAAAAAACAACAATGAAAAAAAATAGCCAGTAAAGCAAGTTAAAGCACTTAGTTAGTGTTGTCGCATAGACAGCAAATAAGGAAAAAGTCAGGAACAATGTTTAAATACTGCCCTACTTTAAATAAATTACTTACATACTGATGTAGGAGAAAAGATTCAAAGACTGAAGGGACTTAAAGGAAAATCACTTCCTCAATACCAGACCATAACAGCAGTTAAGGTATGCATAATATTTGTTACACATCTTTGAAAATGTCGCATTTCGGTCTCATGATACAGAAGTGCATAACAGGTTTATTTTTTTCCAGTTTTGGAGCATAATCCATGTTCTATACACTACAACATATTTATGAAGAAGCAGTCCTGATTTTTCTGGCATAACTAAGAATAATGACAGAAAGCTGGAATATAAAGGAAACTGCTTAAAATGTAGTTCCTTTTTGTTGTTTTAAAGAAAAAACTAATGGCAACAGTAATGCACGTGAAGGTAACATTTCATGAGAGAGAAATAGCGCTTACAGATATTTTCACTGTGGCATTTACTTGTCAAATGAAAAATGGGTTTCTTTCTGATTTATTAGCTACTTATACTGTATGTAGGCATGGTATACAGTATACAGTTGTATTCCTAAGCTGTTTGTTGTTGTTGGATTGCATTCAGCCAAATATATGATATAATTAATTCTGTGCTATTTCATCACCAAATCTGCTCAGTTTTATGTGCTGGATTGCCCCTTCATTTCTTCCAATATATTTCTGCACTCTGTTGCAAATCTTTTATATCACATTCCTCCCCCTAGCTTTATGTTTTCTCAAGTCTTCAGTTTTCCTTTGTTAAGTGTTGTTTTGCTCATTTGCCAAGACCAAATAATATTCCTGTGTCATTTGAGAAGATTTTAACCATTTGCAAGTATTCTTCCAGGTGTTTATGTGATGAACTCTACACTTGTTTTATAACAGCTACAAAAAGTAGTTGAGATGTCCTTTGATGATTTTCTTGGAGCCAGACAGAAACCATGAACAAGGCTGTTAAGTAAACAGCTGAACAGATTAAAAATAGATCAAAATAGTAATTGTGACAAAGAATCACCCTGGAGTATTCCACTCTGGATTTTCGCACCCTGGCTAACAATTTCTACTTTTTTGTGGTTCAGTTGCAAAGTGGTTTGCCATTTCTTCATAGTAACTGCAATAAAATGTATTAATGTATGATGGCTCTTCTGTATCTGTCAGCATTCTATAATACATGACTGAGGAATACTATGTTTTTTGTAATCTATCCATGACATACTGAGTTTCTTTTTATTTTTATGGCTTTAATAAAAAAATGTTCATTAGTTGCATATGAATCTATTTTATTCATCTTTAGTTCTATGGCCATGATTGAATTTTATCTAAATGACCATATACTCTGTCTGTAACACTCCATGTGCATAGTTTATATGTTGTTGAGAGACAGGTTATTGGGTGATTTGCAAGTTCACTTTTATGTACAAGTTTTCCTCATTGTTAGCCAGTCCAGTGTCATTTCAGGATGTACATATACACAGTTTTACTCAATGCTTAATCACAGTGCAAAGATGTCAATACCTTTAAACAAAAGTTAGATATAGCATCTGGGCCCAGCATTTCCCATTTGGGAGCCTTTCTTAACTTTATCTACATCTCAGTAGAAGTTATTTTGTTCCAAACCATATCTTCTACATCATAGTGTCTTAATTGTTATTTACTTCTTTTCTCCACTCAGCCTCCATTTTGTGCTCCACTGGGTCCCTCATACACATTTCTCCAGACTGCATTAAGTTCCTGTATTTTTGGTGGTATCTCAACTATTGCTGTTATCTTAACTAGCTCCAAATAGAATTTCTTTGGGTCCTCCCTAAACTTCTTTGTAGCTTTTCTTTGCATTTCTGAGTATATTTCCTAAGTTTATCAGCCTACACAGAGATTTTTAATTTATTGTTAAATTTAGTATAACTTAAATCCTGATATTTCTTGATGTATTTTTGTTTTAGCTCATTCACGTGCCTTATTCTTTAGTTTGGTTTTCGTTTCTACAATTCTTCCAATAATAATAGTAATACAAATGTTTTGAGTGCTTTTGTGGTGGTGATCTACTTATTCCTTCATTTTCCTTTACTAATTTATACTTTTTTGGTAATATTTTGTCTGTTATTAGTTTCGCTGCACAATACTGTATTCAGCTAATTTCTATTACATTGTGTGGATCTCTCTTTATGCTTCCAAATACTTTATTAATTTGGATTATTAATTTTTTGACAATGCATGTTTTAATCACCTTTATCAGCCTCTCTGTCTGTCATACATATTATTATGTTTATCCATTTCTATCAAATCCAGCAGGTCTTCTCTTAAATTATTTTCTTCCTGATTGAGATTTTCTTCTGTGGTTTGTGTTTGTTACTCTGTCTGACTCTGCATGGAAATAATTTGGGTTTGCAGTGACTGTGACATTTTGTTTTGTGAAACCTCTTTACTGCCTTCAACATTTAACTGCAGTAACAAGTAATTTTCTCTAGTACATCCTCTGCTTCTTTTTCACCCTGTACCTCTTTTAATAAATCACCATTCTGACGTGGCTTTTACATCTGGGATTCTTATTCACATCCTTCATTCCGTAACTGGTCTATCACTTCGTTTTTAATTTCCTCCATCACTGTATCAAACTGCTTACTTGTTACTGCATTAGACTTCTGTGCTACTGTTCTATTTCTATTTGACTGCATTTGCCTGTATGTATTTTCATATATGTTTAACTTTGCTTTATAATTATTAGTTAACTCTGATTTCTTTTCTGCATATAAACTATGCCATATTAGTCCTCACTTCTCTCAAGCTAATTCTTATTTAATATTGCAAATACCTGTGGACTTTTTTTTCTCTCCTAATACTTCATTTTTGTTTCCTTTTCCAACTTTCTTGCTGTTTTCTTATCTACATGTTGTTTTTATTCAGTCAGTTAATGATCTTAAATTGGCAACTGTAATTTTTGCCATTTTTTTTTTATTACAACATTTTTTCTATTCTGTATTTTTTCCTTGATCTTACAATGTAAACCCTTTCTGGGAACTTTGGGTTAGTGACACAGAAGGAAACAAAACACAGTTTTGTTTTCGCCCTCAAGTGTCCATTTCTCCGTTTCCTGGTATCTTGCTTGGCTAACCATTTTTTTTTTAACTTTTTGTAAACTATTATTTTTTTATTGCCACAATGGTGCCTCTTAGACCATCTGTTTGATCAGGGCCTACCACTATAGTATATATCCTTTAAGGACTTTGCTCAGATCTTTCTACCAACTGTGGCCCTAGTGCCATTGCTTTCTGTGGACTATTGCTTTTAATGCTATAGTGGGACCTCTTAGATAATCTGTTGAATTAGGGCCTAACACTTTGACAAGATCTCTTTTGTCCTTGGAAAACTTTACACTAACCTTTCTACCAGTCCTGGTGCCTTTGCCATGGCTGGGAACATTTTTATTCTGGATGAATGCACCCAGCTTCCCTTTTTCCTTACTTTTTCCACAGTGCATGACAGACATATATAGCAGTTTTGCCTTGGTGGGATTTAGTAAACAACAGGCCCGCCACATAAAGGCATCCACCAAGGTGAGAAGATGGTTTCAGTTCAAAACAAAACCTCATTTTCCTTTTCTTTGTTTGCACTGAATTAATCTCTCCATTCATTTTCTTTAGTTTGGCCGACCTGTTTTTGCATCATTGCAGTTCTGGCTATATTTTTGAAGGTTTACCTTTCACTTACAAAGTCATATTAGTCTGGATGAATAACAGTAGGTGACCTCATTCCTAGTCTGTAGACTGTTCTCGGCAAGAATAATTTATAGCCATCATTTAACATGGATTTGGGTCTATATGACCGTGGGTCTCTGGGATCTCTGCCCTTCTTTGCTATAGCCACTGTTGCACCCTTCTTCACAACTCACTCTGTTATACATTATACACATGACTCTAGCAAGCTATTTTTGTCTAATGTTCACACTTTTACTGGGACACCATCTAGACTTGGGGATTTCACACAAGGTGATTGATGGAAGGCTCGCTTTATCTCTTCTGATGTAATGCACACGATTAATTCTACACCATCATGTTCTCTGAATTGAGCCAGCCTAATTTCCTCTAGAAAAGTTGTATTCTACTCCCCTTGTTATCTGCTCAGCTTAATATTACTTCTCATAGTATTTCCTCATAAGTTCTAAAATTTGTTTTTTTTTTTTGTCTCCTTAGTTCTTTCTTCTCTTTCTCTTAAGTTTTATTACAAACCTCTTGATTTTCTGTTGACAATATTTGCAGTAGTTGTTTTGCACTTTTTGAACTAAAATCAACGCATCTCTGGGCCAATGCCATCTTTCTGTGCTGACATACATACATTTGCTTCTCTCTCCTAGCTTGCTTAAGATGTTCCCTGTCCTGAACAATTTGATTGCCCTGTTTATCCTGCAAGGATTTAATTTTTTTCAAAGGCTTGCCTGCATGTTTTAGTACTCTTTCACACATCTCCCTTTCCTTTTCTTTTACTAAATATTGCAGTTTTGGTTTCAACACATCTCAATTCTCAGCTATTTCTCCAATTTCTTCTTTTAAGACAACTAGGTCTTAGAAGCTACTTGTCCAGTAGATACAGTTAGTAAAATTTCAGTCCACCTTCTCTCCTTACCTCCCATCACCACTGGTGTACCACAAGGCTTAGTCCTTGTTCCCCTTCTCTTTAACATTCTCTCCAGCACCCTCCATACATCCATACAACAGGATTCCTAAACAATACACAGATGGCTTCATACTCATATGCACATCAAACTACCTGGCACATCTCCAAAAAATTACTCCTGAAGCTTTAACAGTCACTGAAACATGGCTTTGTAACTCACATCCCCCCCCAAAACAACAAACTACTATTTTTCCCCAAATCCCTTTCTCATGAAAAAACAAAATTTAAAATGCTTTTTTTTAGTAATATAACCATTAAAGTCACTTCTCATATCGAATTATTAAGGATGTAGCAGATTATGATCTTAAATTCAACCTGCATATACAAGATTTACAATAAAATATTACCACAAACTAGGGATTCGTCATAGAGTGAAAAAACTTTATCTCCAAAGCAA
The DNA here is from genome assembly GCF_019279795.1 of Protopterus annectens. Lineage (NCBI taxonomy): Eukaryota > Metazoa > Chordata > Ceratodontiformes > Protopteridae > Protopterus > Protopterus annectens. The sequence continues at coordinate 982,365,600 of NC_056745.1, forward strand.
CTAAACGCACACTTGTCAATACTTACCTCCTCCTCTCTCTACTTTATGGTGCTCCCATCCTTAGTAATCTCTAAGCTTCACAAAATCAAAGCTTGAACAATGCTTTGAGAGTTGCTAAATTTGCAGCAAATACACCTTTCAGAAGTCCTGCATAGCACTTACAAGCTTAAATTGGCTGCAACTACTACCCCATGAACTAACATGCAGACAATTTCTTACCATCTGTAAAATTATCCAGCATCCATCTCCTTGTCTGGCACTAAATATCATTCTACACAACTGTATTCCCTATCAGTCATTATGATCCAGTGAGCAAAAATGGTTCTCTGTCCGCAAACCTATTAAATCAGCTGGGTATGGTCTGTACTCATAAAATCTTCTTGGTTTACTATCACATACTCAAATCTACTCCGAGTGTTAAGATGTCTGAATCACATGTTTGGAAATCTCAACATCGAACACAAAAAATGTCAAAGTCAGCATTTTATTAAAGTCGAAATTTCAAAAATGTCGACTTTACTGAAATCCACAAAAAAGCTCACACCAGGGGTAGTGAAGTAAACAAAATTGTAGTCCAAATTCAAACACAATGCAGCAAACAGTGATGCAGCAAGTAGTGATAAATCCAACTTTGAACTCCAAGTTTAATACAAATTCAAAATGTAAGTGCTTTCGTCCCTTAAAACATTAATACAGGAACTTCATCAGACACAGTACTTAAAATTCAGCTTCCTTTTAAAAGGTAAAACTTGTGACCTCACTTCCTCTCCTCCATTCATCTACAAAAAAGTTTGTAAAGGGCCACTGAAATGCCAGTACAACACGGTAAGAAAATACATGCATAAAACCACATAAATAATGCCATGCTGTACAAATACAACACAATAAAAAGTTACATTTAAAAAATCACATAAATATTACTGTAGTTTGTCATGCAATCTAAACATGAAAAACAGTGAATGTAAAGTACTCTGTCTGATGAAGTTCCTGTATTAATGTTTTAAGGGACGAAAGCGCTTAGCTTTGAATTTGGATTAAACTTGGAGTTCAAAGTTGGATTTATCTCTGCTTGCTGCATCACTGTTGTTTGCTGCATTGTGTTTGAATTTGGGCTACAATTTTGCTTGCTGCACTACACCTGGTGTGAGCTTTTTTGTGGATTTACTGGATGTTCATCATGTTTCACTGTTGCAGTTCCAACAAATCGGTTATCTGGCAACCGGTAGCCCTCAGTCGGCCAGAATACCAAAGGTAAGTAAAAATGACGTTGGTTGCCATCGGTTGTAAAGGACGTCAGGGTGTCTGATACAAAAGGAGGCAGCCGACATCACTTCCCCAGTCTTCCTTGCCATGGAGCCCGAAGCAGAAGCTTTTCATGCATGAGTGCCGGTCAGCGGTTTACCTTTGTTGATGTCCAACTATAAGAGTTGGAAGTCTACTATAGCTAAGTACCCCGTTGGGGATCCTCTTTTCTTGCCTTAACAACTGTCAGAAAAAGTTAATAATTGCCTTAACTGTGGAAAGCAGATTCCCCATAGAGATTTTCATTCCTATTGCATTATTTGTTTAGGCCTTGACCATGACATTCCCAAGTGTGATCTCTGTGCCTCCATTAATCCACGTACTATCTGTCGTCGGGCTAAGATTTTGGCTAAGCATTTTGGAATTTGGCCTATGTTCATTGGTATGGCATCTGCCAGTCTTCAGGCTTCAGATGTTCTGAAGAAACGTAAGTATAAGGACCGTGATAGGCCTCAAAAAGCTAAGTCCTCGGATGAGGTTAAGTTGGTCGTCAGTTAAGCGGTAGGCAGTGAGACACCTTTGCAGTCCACTGATGTACAACCGCAGGCCTTGATTGAGTCCAAGTCCCTTAGGCCTTCAGCCTCCGTTTTGCCTTCTGACCTGTCGCCGGTCACCTCTTCTGCTGGAGCCGGAGCCACTAAGCTGACTCCAGTGTCAGAGGCCTCCGTTTTGCGTTCTGACAGCAAACTTCTTCCTTTAACCTCTGCTGCATCTTCGGCAGTTGCCAGGCCTCCCGAGTCCTTCAGGCTTGCAGGTAAATCTTCCATTCGTAAGCCTGTGAAAAGGCAGGCTCCCCGATTCTTATCTGTTTCTTTTCAGGAATCTGTTGGCTGATCCAGAGGTTATTTTGCAGGGCCCCAAAGGAGTTAAGGCCACTGTTACCAGGAATCCTGTTCCCTCTGACAGGGAGTCTAGGAACCTAGATAAGTGGGGCACAAAGGTTTATACCTCTGCCACCCTAGCTATTAGGGCTACCAATTGTCTTTGTCATATGCTGAAGTACCAGCAGCTCACCTTGGAGGCTATTAACTCTAGGATAGCAAGTGTACCTCTTTTGGCAGAGAGTAAAGATATGCAGGATTTACTGAATTCAGTCAGTCTGGTCAATAAGCATTCTTTGCATTGTGGTTTTGACATTCTTGAGGCCTCCAGCAGGGCTATGGCTACTGGATCTGTTATTAGAAGGCATGCTTGGCTCAGAGAACAGCCTCTTCCAGAACCTGTCAAGGCTAAGCTTTTGGATGTACCTTTGCATAAAGACAGTCTTTTTGGCAGCAAAGCAGAGGAGGTACTGAGGAAGATGGAGGATAGGGCCAAGTCCATGCAAACTTATGCAAGTTCACCCCCCTTGCTTTAGCAGGAATTACCCTTCCAAGAGTTGGACCTTTCCTTATACCAGCAGACAGAACCGTTCCAGGACTAGAGGTTACAAATCTTCTAGGGAGCAGGGGGCTACCTTTCAATGGTCTAGGTGTTGGCAGGCTTCCACTTCTAAAGGGTGAAGCTCCAAGCCTGCATCTCAATCAAAACACTCTCAATGACTTTTTACAACTACTGCCTGTTCTTGCTTGCAGGGAGCGTCCATTAAGTGGAAGGTTGGCCCTTTTTGCAGATGTCTGGGCCACTATCACAGATGACAAATGGGTGCTCAGAACGGTGTCCTTAGGGCACAAGTTTTCTTTCCATACCTTTCCAGCTCCCAAGGGATTCTCGGACGTTCCTCCAAACCAAAGGTCAGAAGTAGAAAAACAAATGTTGTCTGTCTCATCTGGGAGCAATAGAATCAGTCCCTGCTCAGCAGGTAGGCCAGGGATTTTATTCCAGGCTTTTCCTAGTTCAAAATAAAGAAGGCACCTGGCATCCTATCCTGGATCTTTCCATTCTGAACTCTTTTCTTGTAATTCCAAAGTTCAAAATGCTCACTCTACATCAGTTGCTACCACTTCTAGAAAAGGATTTCTGTCTGGTAACCTTGGATCTCAGAGGCTTATCTGCACATTCCTATCAGGGAAAGTTGCAGGCAGTACCTTTGTGTCAGAGTTGGCAAGAAACATTACCAATTCTGTGCGCTGCCCTTTGGCTTATCTACTCCTCTCAGTGTCCTCACAAAGTGACTGGCCCCAGTCATTGCTTTTTGCAGGCAGAAGAAAATTCATATTTGCCTTTACTTGGACGACTGTCTGATTCAAGCAAGTTCTCAGGAACAGCTATTAAAATATCTGGAATTCATAAAGACTTTTCTCTGTTCCCTGGGTTACACTCTCAATGTGGAAAAATCAAAAATGGTACCATCCAAGGAGGTAACATTCCTGGGAGCGAGTCAGAACACAGCTGCCCAGATGATATATCTCACCCAGGAGAAGCAGATAACTCTTTCAGTTTACTTCAAGGACTTGACAAGCTTGTCCCAGCTCCCTGCAAGGAACTACCTGCAAGCTATGGGATTCATGGCATCTTGTATTCTCATGATTCTGTATGCAAGACTGCATATGAGGAAATTGCAATGGTACCTCAAGAACATTTGGTGTCAACACTCAGAGGACCTGGATGTGATGATTCCTCTGCTTCCATCTCTGCAGATGGAGTTTCTATGGTGGGCAGCAGCCTGCCTACAAGACAAAGGCATGCCTTTTTGGACACCTCTTGCCACTCAAGTTCTGACTACAGATGCATCGGACTACACCTGGGTAGCACACCTGGATGGCAGATGCATACAGGGACATTGGAACGCCCAGCAGATGCACCTGCACATAAATCTAAAATAGTTGATTGCAGTTCAGCAGGCCTTACTGGCTTTCAAGCATCTTCTTTCTCCAGGAACCCTGCTTGTCAGGACAGACAACACTATGGTCATGTGGTACATCAGCAAGCAGGGAAGGACTAACTCTTACCTTCTGTGCAGGCAAAGCATGAATCTTTGGTCCATGGCAGCATCCCTGGACCTGCATCTTGTAGCTCAGTTTCTTCCAGGAAGGCTCAGTGTTTTGGCAGACCAGTTGAGCAGGCAAACCCTGGATCCTCATGAGTGGCAGCTGAACAGAGCAGTCTTTTACAGCATTATTCAACATTGGGGCACTCCTCAGGTGGATCTTTTCTCCTCCCCAGACAACCATCTGCTACCTCTGTTTTGCACCATACAGCAGCACAGTGGATGCTCTGTCCTTCCTTTGGACATTGCTATCAGTGTACACCTTCCCCTCCTCTTCCTCTTCTTCTCAAGAGTATTAGAGAAGATCAGGGATGACTGTCCAAGGACTATTCTTATAGCTCTGGACTGGCCCAGACAGCATTGGTAACCGCTGCTTCACAATCTCTCCCACCTTCTTCCTTGGCATCTTCCTTTGAAGCCAGATCTTTTGGTTCAGGAAAGGGGAAACATTCTACATCCTCATCTTCAGTCTCTCCATTTGGCAGTATGGCTCATTGTACGACTCCTTCCCTTTTTTCCTCCCTTTCCCAACAGGTGATTGACGTGCTGAGGGAGGCCAGGAAGCCTACCACTAGGATATCTTATGCTGGCAAATGGGAAAGGTTCTCTCAATGGATACAGGTTAGAGGGGAGTCTGCTTCTCAACCTACCCTTCCTCTGATCCTGAATACCTGGCTGATTTGCTTCAGGGTGATCTTTCTTTTTCCTCTATCAGGATCCATGCTTCAGCCATCTCTGCTCATTGTTCTCTTGAACAGCCCATTTTCTCTCATCCCCTGATGAAAGTGTTCCTCAGAGGTGCTTGTAATCTAAAACGTCCAAGAAGGGCACCTACTCCAGCCTGGGATCTTAATTTTGTCCTGGAGAAACTCACTCTTCCTCCTTTTGAGCCAGCTGCCTCTACGGATTTAAAGTTTCTCTCTTGGAAGACCACCTTCCTCTTGGCTATAACTTTAGCAAGGAGAGTTTCGGAGCTGCAAGCTTTGATGGCCATGGAGCCTTTTCTTATTTTCCATGCAGATAGTCTTTCTGAGGACTAATCCCTCCTTTATGCCTAAGGTGGTTTCCAGCCTGACTCTTATACCTTCCTGCCTTCTTTCCTAATCCTTGTAATAGAGGTGAAAGGATCCTACATTCTCTTGATGCACATAGACAGCTCAGGTTTTACCTGGAAAGGACAAAGGACCTTCGGGAATCAGCACAGTTATTGGTCAGTTTTGCCCCTGGAGCCCAGGGCAAGGCTATTTCTAAACAGACCATTTCTAAATGGATTGCACATTGCATTACTTTTTGTTATTCCTTTCATGACAAAGCTCCACCTCAGGGGGTTAGGACCCACTCTGCTAGAGCGGCTTCCACTTCTGCAGCCTTTCTAAGGGGTGTCCCTACTAAAGACGTTTTGGAGGCTGCCTCATGGTCTTCTGTCCACACTTTCACAAAGCATTATAATTTGCCTCTGTTTTCCAGAATCAGGGCAGGATTTGCCACTGTGGTGCTGCAGGGCATTATCTCCAACCCTTGATGCTGTTGGTTCCTCCCCCTTTTTTTCTCTGGGCTTTGGTAATCAACCCATTTGTTAGGACTGCAACAGTGAAACACGATGAACATAGTACAGTTGCATACACTTACCATAAATGCAGATGTTCGAGTGTATTCACTGTTGCAGTCCTGGTTTCCCTCCCTCCTTCCCCCTTTTTGTGGTCCTCTCCTATTCTATTTTCCTGAGGTACAGGCTTAATTTGTTTTTTATCAAATTGTTTTTTGATTTCAGCTTTATTTTCTGGGGGCTCCTGACTGTTATGGCAAGAAAGACTGAGGAAGTGACGTTGGCTGCCTCCTTTTGTATCGGATGCCCTGATGTCCTTTACAACCAATGGCAACCGATGGCATTTTTACTTACCTTTGGTTTATTCCC